>NC_042964.1:7279118-7429477 GCF_901001165.1 Salmo trutta
AAATCACTTCTGGGTAACAATTAAGTAAATGACTGTGATTGTTTTCAATTGTGGTGGACCGGGTATCTGTAGGCTGACTTCAGTCATCAGTTGAACGGTGTTTCATCCGACACATTGGTGCAGCTTGCTTCCGGGTTAAGAAGTGCGGTTTGGCTGGTCATGTTTCAGAGGATGCATGACTCGACCTTCGTCTCTCCCGAGCCATTTGGGGAGTTGCAGCGATGAGACAACAACGCAATTGGATCGCAATTTGATATCACGAAATTGGGTAGAAAAAGGGGGTAAAATACAAAAATACATAAACATTTTTTTAATAATAGCTGTTATTGTCAGAGAGGTTAGGAACTCTCTTTCTTATTGGTCTATTAACCAGTTTACCGCCTGATAAATTAACTCTCTCCCACCAAAACAGGCTGAAATTTCAGGCGGTCTTTTCAAATAGCTCTTACACTAAAAGGGCATTATCATTATTTTCACAATTTCCTTATTCCGACCTCATAGTGTGGAAATGTATACAAAACACAGGGAAATCACGTTTATGACTGCACTGGGCCTTTAACAATACAGATCTTAAGCACAACTAATTTGTAACATATCATACGAATTGGATGACGTAGTACACAAAAAACGGCTCATGAGCACCACTTTAAAAATCACTGGCTGAAATTATACAAAGGTTCAGGAGCATCAATTTAACTAAAAAATAGGGCACATCTGCTAGGATAAGTCCCCAGACAAATTTGAGAGACAGAACAACAGACAAAATAATGAAATGGGGAGTGGTGGAGAGAGGAAGAGAAGGAGAGACTGATGGAGAGACTGATGGAGAGAGGAAGAGAAGGAGAGACTGATGGAGAGAGGAAGAGACAGACCCAGCTGCTCCTTAGCGTGCTCTGGGGGAGATGCGGGTGGCTGGGGGGTGCCTGACTAGAGAGAGAGAGAGAGAGAAACAAATTTATAAAGAACAGAGAGATGGTGGAAGAGAGAGAAAGTGGAAGAGAGAGAGAAACTGGGGGGGAATAACAAATGGATTTATGCAAATAAATGACTCTTGAAAAAGAACATTCAACCAAGACCATCTGTAGGCTCTCTCTTCAGTTGGGTTCATACACAGAATCCTGTCTCCTGTCTGGAGTCCTCTGGACCCAAACAGGATCATTTCAGACAACCCTAGAACTTGTGTTATAAAACACTCATCTTTATCTAAACATGTCACCTAAACGAGAACATACACGGATGACTCATGTTCAAGAGAGGAAGGCATAAGTCAACTTTTTATGTCGCGGTGAAACTAGACGTCCTCAAGTTCAGGCAGATGGTACAGACAAGGCAGAGACTGCAGGTTTAACACTGTAAAATCGCACTTAGGAACGATTACTCAACAGCCAACGGAGTTTGTTTTCATCTCACTACAGAAAGACACCATGGTACTCTTGACTGACATGAGGTAACCTGGACTAGATTCTGTCAAATGGAATAACAACTAGTGATAAACCCAGTATCAAAATCAGAGACTCTGAAAGTGTTGTCTTTTAAAAAGATAAACCGCAGCAATGCACTGAACATGCATCTTACTGTCCATATCTGACACAGACAAGGTCCAGACAGACAGACAGAAAGATGAGGAAGACATAACAGAAAGGTAAAAGCATGAGACCTCGTGACATTGGATTACACTACGGTTGGATTGTTGGTGCCAGTTTGGTGGTCTGGTCTGGTGTGTGGCTCTTGGCCAAGACGAAAGAGGTGAATCATTTTAACTGGAGTCTGTTTTAAACTGTCGTTGGCTGAACATTTCAGGTGATTCCCTCATAAATGTTATACAAACAGCCTCTCCTTGCCTGCTCTCGCTCAATCTCTCTCTCTCTCTCTGTCTATCTGTGTGCATGTGCACATACTAATACATTTAAAAAACGTACATGCAACTCCCAAACTGCAACACAAAATATAGGTATTGCAACATGATATTCAATCTATGTCCAGTCCATGACAAATACCCACAAAAACATTTTGTTTTGCTTTCACGCGCTTACCTGATGCTTTGAGAAAATTACGTCCTCTTAGAGACTCTAATTTTATCTCAGGTCTTTGCAAACACTCCTTGAATAGAATAAGAAAACAGTTTAGCAAATTCGCTTTGTAGATATTTTGACATGTCATCCAGGTACTGACTGTAAAAGCAATATTATAGGAGCCAAAATATTGGTATGGTTTTGGTAGCTGTCAAATGTCACAGAAGACAGGAAGGAAAACATTCGGTTGTGGAGAGCAGCTACTCACTTTGGCCTGTCTCTCTATTTGAGAGTGTAAATGAGTTCCTTTAAATCACTGGATAATGTGCGCAATTATCAGTGATAATTCCATTCTCTTATCCATTATTTTCAAAGCTCGTTTTATTGTAACTACGATTTGATTTTCAGGATTGATTGGCTATCCAGTGATGGGACTGTCCGGTGCAGAGGCAGCGGTTACTTAGCAACTACATACCTACTATGCAATGAAAAGGAAACAAAGACAAACGAGACTAGGTTCTAGCTCATTGATAGCTGCTGTTTATTTTGTTGCCTGGTAATTATTTATTGCAGTGCCAGCAGGGTTGGGAGTAACGGGTTACATGTAATCCATTACATGTAAGGGATTACAAACAACTGGCAACTGTAATCTGTTACATTACCAGCAAAAATATGGTAATCCGATTTAAGATACTTTTGAAGGATTACTTTTAAATTCAGAAAGGATGTTTGCGGAAAAAAAATCGTTGACACAGTTTTTCAATGACATTCAAATCAGCATTGAAAAAAGGCGCAAATTTAAATTTGTTCCACCTGGGCGAGTCTGACCACCAGTCAGAGACCACTATGATGGATCGCGGGAAAAGAGCAGGAATAGGTTTTTGTAGGCTCAATTCCAAGCTATCTTCCAATGGTGCGACTGCTGTCTGCATCCAAACACTATCCAACTTGAAAAAACGCTTGGAGGGAAGGATGACAGCAGGGGTGTACTTGTATATTTTTTTACATTTATTTAACTAGGCAAGTCAGTTAAGAACAAATTCTTATTTACAATAACGCCCTATGGGATTCCCAATCACAGCCGGTTGTGATACAGCCTGGAATCGAACCAGGATCTGTAGTGACGCCTCTAGCACTGAGATGCAGTGCCTTAGACCGCTGCGTCGCTCGGGTGCCCCGAGTGTCTACGGCGATACGGATAACACTTCTTGTTGATATCTACATAGTGCATTGATGTGAATCCTGCTCTCTCATTTAGCTATTTGCGCCTTACGTATTGTGGTTGGTGTGAATGGCTGTTCACAAATCTAAATGTGTATTTGAACCCAATAATGGTTGAATTTAAGAAGTTTAAACTGCCTCTCAATCATTGTTTTTGAAACCAGCGGACAGCCAGTGAAAAATGTGCTCTGGCAACAGCTGCATAATATGGATCCCAGCCCATGGAATAAAAGTGGGGCTTTTATTGCTCAATCTAATTCATGCTGATAAAATAAATAAATCATAGGTCTAATGTACACATGCTCACACTCACACTTATCCATTATATATATTAATGTAAAGATATAATTTTATTGATTATTATATTTAAACTAAAAAAAAAAAATAAACGTCCTTTTTTCAGGACCCTGTCTTTCAAAGATAATTCGTAAAAATCCAAGGTTGTTAAGACACTAACAGCTTACAGACGGTAGGCAATTAAGGTCACAGTTATGAAAACTTAGGACACTAAAGAGGCCTTTCTACTGACTCTGAAAAACACCAAAAGAAAGATGCCCAGGGTCCCTGCTCATCTGTGTGAATGTGCCTTAGGCATGCTGCAAGGAGAAATGAGGACAGCAGATGTGGCCAGGGCAATAAATTGCAATTTCCGTACTGTGAGACACCTAAGACAGCACTACAGGAAGACAGGACGGACAGCTGATCGTCCTCGCAGTGGCAGACCACATGTAACAACACCTGCACAGAATCGGTACATCCGAACATCACACCTGCAGGACAGGTACAGGATGGCAACAACAACTTCTTGAGTTACACCAGGAACGCACAATCCCTCCATCAGTGCTCAGACTGTCCGCAATAGGCTGAGAGAGGCTGGACTGAGGGCTTGTAGGCCTGTTGTAAGGCAGGTCCTCGCCAGACATCACCGGCAACAACATCTCCTATGGGCACAAACCCACCGTCGCTGGACCAGACAGGACTGGCAAAAAGTGCTCTTCGCTGACGAGTCAAGGTTTTGTCTCACCAGGGGTGATGGTCGGATTTGCGTTCATCGTCGAAGGAATGAGCGTTACACTGAGGCCTGTACTCTGGAGCCGATCGATTTGGAGGTGGATGGTCCGTCATGGTCTGGAGCGGTGTGTTACAGCATCATCGGACTGAGCTTGTTGTCACTACATGCAATCTCAACGCTGTGTGTTACAAGGAAGACATCCTCCTCCCTCATGTGGTACCCTTCCTGCAGGCTCATCCTGACATGACCCTCCAGCATGACAATGCCACCAGCCATACTGCTCGTTCTGTGTGTGATTTCCTGCAAGACAGGAATGTCAGTGTTCTGCCATGGCCAGCGAAGAGCCCGGATCCCAATCCCATTGAGCACATCTGGGACCTGTTGGATTGGAGGGTGAGGGCGAGAGCCATTCCTCCCTGAAATGTCCAGGAACTTGCAGGTGCCTTGGTGGAAGAGTGGGGTAACATCTCACAGCAATAACTGGCAAATCTGGTGCAGTCCATGAGGAGGAGATGCACTGTAGTACTTAATGCAGCTGGTGGCCACACCAGATACTGACTGTTACTTTTAATTTTGACCCCCCCTTTGTTCAGGGACACATTATTCCATTTCTGTTAGTCACATGTCTGTGGAACTTGTTCAGTTTATGTCTCAATTGTTGAATCTTGTTATGTTCATACAAATATTTACACGTCTTAAGTTTGCTGAAAATAAAGGCAGTTGACAGTGAGAGGATGTTTCCTTTTTTGCTGAGTTTAGCAGAAAGCGATGGGTTAGAAGAAGCCTACATAACCAACCCATAAAATACAATTTAACATCCATATATGTCCAGCTATGTAAACTTTGACATAGATTTATCCTGCAATAGATGTCATTCAATTGGTAACATACATTTTTGTCTTCTTCTAATGCCTCTTAAGGGGAAAGTAATCTAAAAGTAACTGAATGTAATCCGATTACGTTAGAGTTTTGGATAATCCAAAAGTAACGTTACTGATTAGAATGTTGGACAGGCAACTAGTAACTGGAACGGATTACATTTAGAATGTAACCTACCCAAGCCAGAGTACCAGTGTGTTAACCAGTGTGTTAATAGCCTGTAATCTCTTCCTCTCTTTTTAATTGTATTTTTAACCATGCCATTACTAGTAAAAATCCCTGAATGAAAAACACGTATTTTGTTCCTTTGCATAAACAAAGATAAGACCACATATAGTACCAGTCAAAAGATTGGACACAGGGGTTTTTCTTTATATTTACTATTTTCTACATTGTAGAATAATAGTGAAGACATCAAAACTATGAAATAACACATATGGAATCATGTAGTAACCAAAAAAAGTGTTAAACAAATATATATTTTATATTTGAGATTCTTCAAAGTAGCCACCCATTGCCTTGATGACAGTTTTGCACACGCTTGACATTCTCTCAACCAGCTTCATGAGGTAGTCACCTGGAATGCATTTAAATTAACAGGTGTGCCTTCTTAAAAGTAAATCTGTGGAATTTCTTTCCTTCTTAATGTGTTTGAGCCAATCGGTTGTGTTGTGACAAGGTAGGGGTGGTATACAGAAGACAGCCCTATTTGGTAAAAGACCAAGTCCATATTATGGCAAGAACAGCTCAAATAAGCAAAGAGAAATGACAGTCCATCATTACTTTAAGATATGAAGGTCAGTCAATCTGGAACATTTCAGGAACTTTTAAAGTTTCTTCAAGTGCAGTCGCAAAAACCATCAGCCGCTATGATGAAACTGTCTCTCCCCAGAGTTACTTCTGCTGCAGAGGATACGTTCATTGGAGTTAATGGCACGTCATATTGCAGCCCAATGCTTCATAGAGTTCAAGTAACAGACACATCTCAACATCAACTGTTCAGAGGAGACTGCATAAATCAGGCCTCCATGGTCAAATTGCTGCAAAGAAACCACTACTAAAGGACACCAATAATAAGAAGAGACTTGCTTGGGCCAAGAAACACGAGCAATGGACATTAGATCTGTGGAAATCTATCGTTTGGTCTGATGAGTCCTAATTTGAAAATGTTGGTTCCAACCGCCCTGTTTTTGTGAGACGCAAAGTAAGAGAACGGATGATCTCCACATGTGTGGTTCCTACCGTGAAGCATGGAGGAGGAGATATAATGGTGTGGAGGTGCTTTGCTGGTGACACTGTCATGATTTATTTAGAATTCAAGGCACACTTAACCAGCCTGGCTACCACAGCATTCTGCAGTAATAAACCATCCCATCTGGTTTGGGCTTAGTAGGACTATCATTTGTTTTTCAACAGGACAATGACCCATAACACACCTCAAGGCTGTGTAAGGGCTATTTGACCAAGAATGAGAGTGATGGAGTGCTGCATCAGATGACCTGGCCTCCACAATCACCCGACCTCAACCCAATTGAGATGGTTTGGGATGTGTTGGACCGCAGAGTGAAGGAAAAGCTTTCCAAGTGCTCAACATATGTGGAAATTCCTTCAAGACAGTTGGAAAAGCATTCCTCATGAAGCTGGTTGAGAGAATGCCAAGAGTGTGCAAAGCTGTCATCAAAGCGAAGGGTGGCTACTTTGAAGAATCTCAAATATAAAATATATTTAGATTTTTTTTCACACTTTCTAGGTTACTACATGATTCCATATGTGTTATTTCATAGTTTTATTCTACAATGCAGAAAATAGTAAAAATAAAGAAAAACCCTTGAATGAGTAGGTGTATCTAAACTTTTGACTGGTACTGTATATACTGTAGGACATGGTATAACTCTATGGATAAAACATTGTTTTGACTCAAATGTTCTAGATGATCTATGTTTTTGTGGCGCTGTATCCAACAACATCTCACTACCATAGCATTACTTAGCCTATAAATGGTGGAGTCATTTGAGTAAGCCAAGCTTATAATAACAATGACCTGCTACATGTACCCTATGATTCTGCTATGACTTTGTCACCCACATCCAAAGGTAAGAAATCAGTTTAAAAGTTTGTGGGTGTCCACCATATATAGACTATAGGCTACCATGGCTGAGGGTTTACAAGGGTCATTTTTGGAATATGATATGCATTTTATGTCTAACTATAGTCAACGTGATATAATTACTGAGAGGAGATTTTTTTAATGCAAAACATGTATGTGGAGTTAAGGCATGTTGATGGATTGTCTTCATCAGGTGAGCCTCTGTCCAGTCCTCTCCTACAACGACTGCTTATTATCTCTCATGTCAACAACCAATTACGGGAGGAAATGGTCTTTGACATTGTTACATCTCGCAGATCCTGCATATAGTCGCTTTTTTGTTGTTGTTCAGATAACAAATCTAAAACTATTTTAGTTTTGTTGAAAACATTTGATTTGATGTTCTTGAAATATTGTCAGTAATACGTTTACTTTTTGCAACAGACGGAAAAATCCCAGTAGGACTACGCCAATCTCCATTTGAAAATGCTGTTGCACCTTGACATGACCATGGGCTGGAGAGGCGGGGTCTCTCCAAAGAGCACAGTGTCTCTCTACCCACTGCTCTCCTACTGTATTTCTCATATCAACATTGAAACGCGAGAGGGAGCGCAACAGACCGCAGGCAGCAGACGCTTGACTTCAATCATTTTTGCTCACTGACTGTTACTTGTAGATTTCGTTGAAAACTGGATCATTCTCTTATATCAAATATAAATGGGGTCATGCAAACTTCTTTGAATGCGACATCTTCAGTTTGAGGATCTTTTCAGACTTTTCCCTGAAGAATATAAACATGGAATGTGGGAAGTGTGATTTGCTGACATTATAATGTCAAGCTTGCCATCGTCCTAGACTGATGAACAGAATGGGTTCCTTTACATAGCCTATAATATCAATTTATGCACCAGAAAAAAATAAGGGAGAACAGCAAAAATGGAACCATTTACATTGCATGATATGCTCATAAACTCAACTAATCTTTATAAGATATTATGTGACTTTGGAATCAAGAATGTCTCAGAGTGTGAAGATGAAAGAGAGACTCCTCCGGAACCCAAAGGTAACCGATCCTATTGTTAGTCATACATTGGGGGGGAAATTAAATTAACAAAAAGTAAATGTCTAATTGTAGTATGTTTTAAATTAAACAAAAAAAAATTGTGGAGATATTGATGAAAAGTGAAAAAACTGTTTAATTTTGAGACCATAACACTCCCAGACTGTTACACACACGTTGGGCCATTTGTTTTTTATTGTGAAAATGCTTTGCTTCTCAAATAATACATATTTTAAACTGTTAGTCTTATTTTGGGATTTTTGCTCAACTGCACATGGAGAGGGACCCATTGGACAGCCCCAGGCAGGGCCAGCGAGCTTCGCGCGCGGTTAAAGTAGCATGCCTTCTTTCGGCTCCTCTGCTTGGATGGAGCGCCCTAGGACTGAATATCATTTATTTTTTAACATAAATTAAGACTAGAAGTTAGTACCAGGTCAACACGTATTGTCTATTTGCTTAAGTCAAAATGGTCTGAGTGTTACATTCACGGAAAGTATCTCTGAATTCTCATTGCAATTGAGCTGATATGTATAATATAGATCTATAATCTTTAAAACATTAAACAAGGGACAGAACATGTTGAATTTAGTGTTGCTAATTCAAGCCCCACACATGCACACGCTGTTCCCCTGAGTGATGCGACCAATCAGAACTGACTCCAACTGAATTCCAGCTTGCCTTTATTAATGCTGGCTCTAAAATAACCAGGATGAGTAATGCACAACAAAAATATTTTACAATCAAATTAGGATACATTTAAATGAACGTCAACCTCTTTACACAAGGGCCATGCCATTGAAAACAGACTGACTTAATGAATTGATTATTTGAAAGTAATGATAATGACCATGATGATATTGATGACCTTAACAATGTAGGGATGATGATGTTGATTATTATTAAGATAAGGATGTTTATGATAATGATTTTGACAATGACAATAATAATAATAATGATGATGATAAAGACAATTATCACAACAATTATGCTGACCATTTCTCTCTCCCCCTGTATAGATTTGAATCAGACGGTACGTATCTTCCTCTATAGCCTCATCTTCCTGGTCAGCGTGCTGGGTAACAGCCTGATCATCGCTGTGTTGGTCAGGAACCGCCGCATGCGCACCGTCACCAACCTGTTCCTGCTCTCCCTGGCCGCCAGCGACCTGATGCTCTGCCTCTTCTGCATGCCCTTCACCCTCATCCCCAACCTCATGAGGGACTTTGTGTTCGGCTCGGGCATCTGCAAGGTGGCCATGTACTTCATGGGTGAGTTTACTGTACACAGGTCATGAGCCTGGTGCCGATATGGTACCTGAGAAACAAGGTCGTGGCCATGTGCTTCATGGGTGAGTCACATGGATGCACTATACGTACACAGGTCCTAACCTGGGCCCGTATTCACAGTGCTGATCTAGGATCTGTCCATATAATCTCATTCATGATATAATCTCATTCATTACTCTGAGATGCTTTGTGGATATGGGCCCTGGTTATGTATTCACAAACCGTAATGGGTTTGTCTGTTGGGATTTGTGTGGTATTGCAATAGAAGGTGTTTACATGCTCTTGTCCACTTCTGTGTTGCATAGTTAAGGTATTGTATTGTACACAATCAGTAGGGTCAGATTTTTTATTTATTTAACCATGCAAGTCAGTTAAGAACAAATTCTTATTTAAAATAACAGCCTCCCGGGGAACAGTGGGTTAAACTGCCTTGTTCAGGGGCAGAACGACAAATTTTTACCTTGTCAGCTCGGGTATTCGATCCAGCAACCTTTGGGTTACTGGCCCAACGTGCTAACCACTGGGCTACCTGCCGCCCCATGCATGGTCTGACCTTGTTATTGTCTTCTACACTGATGCCACTCACTTCAAGGGGTCAGGTAAGGGAAGAAATACAGTAGGTTCTGTCCACATAGGAAGATTCCTTCCAGTTCCAGCCACTCACTAGGCGGGGGTTGGGGGGATTAAATTGTCCTGATGATAGAAAATCAATAGAGAAGCAAATCCCAGAAGCCATTAAAGCCTCAATTTTGGCTCTGACCTGGTGCCTGGTGTGAAGAGACACAAAATACAGTAATCTGATGGCTATTAGCCGTGGCCGCGTTCCCACATTGTCTCTCGTCCACCGGGGCTGTAAACGTACTGGCACGTCTCCTGATTTAAGGAGCCATTTACCAGCGATGTAAAAAGTACCCAGCTGTCATACTTGAGTAAAAGTAAAGATACCTTAATAGAAAATGACTCAAGTAAAAGTGAAAGTCACCCAGTAAAATACTGCTTGAGTAAAAGTCTAAAAGTATTTGGTTTTAAATATAATTAAGTATCAAAAGTAAATGTAAAAGTATAAATTATTTCAAACTCGTTATATTAAGCAAACCAGACTGCACTGTTTTCTTGTTATTTTAATGTATGGATAGCCCTGTGGCACACACCAACACTCAGACATAATTTAAAAACAAAGCATGTGTGTTTACTGAGTCCACCAGATCAGAGGCAGTAGGGATGACCAGGGATGTTCACTGTTTAGTGAGTCCTCCAGATCAGAGGCAGTAGAGATGACCAGGGATGTTCTCTGTTTAGTGAGTCCACCAGATCAGAGGCAGTAGAGATGACCAGGGATGTTCACTGTTTAGTGAGTCCACCAGATCAGAGGCAGTAGAGATGACCAGGGATGTTCTCTGTTTAGTGAGTCCTCCAGATCAGAGGCAGTAGGGATGACCAGGGATGTTCTCTGTTTACTGAGTCCACCAGATCAGAGGCAGTAGGGATGAGCAGGGATGTTCTCTGTTTAGTGAGTCCTCCAGATCAGAGGTAGTAGGGATGACCAGGGATGTTCTCTGTTTACTGAGTCCACCAGATCAGAGGCAGTAGAGATGACCAGGTATGTTCTCTGTTTAGTGAGTCCACCAGATCAGAGGCAGTAGAGATGACCTGGGATGTTCTCTTGATAAGTGCTTGAGTTTGACCATTTTTCTGTCCTGCTAAGCATTCAAAATGTAACGAGTACTTTTGGGTGTCAGGGAAAATGTATGGAGTAAAACGTGCATTCTTTTCTTTAGGAATGTAGTGAAGTAAAAGTAAAAGTTGTCAATAATATAAATAGTAAAGTAATGTGCAGATACACAGAAAAAACAACTTAAGTTGTACTTGAAAGTATTTTTACTTAAGTACATTACACCACTGCCATTTACTCTGAGCTGAAAGGTCCAGGTCACAAGACAAGAAGACGAGGAAGAAGAACGGGGTACAAAAGGGATGTTCGTTGTTCACAAGTGTCTCAATGACTTGAAACTCTCAGGCACAGAAATATCAATGTCTATGTAGTTGAGGTTCCATTCCCTACAGCCATTCACAGACAAGGCTGCACCGTTCTCGTGCTTCATAACCCGTTCAATGTCTGGATATTGTATGGATATACAGGTCCCGGATACAGCATTGCTGCAATTTCAAGTGTCCTTGTAGTTCAAATCCTTTTCAACAATATTTCCTCACTGGATATGGCATGGATATATCCTATGTACATGCATTTCTGTCAGCTGGGTTAAGGTTGTATTATTAATTGTCTTTGGGACCGTGGTGTTTCTTTGTAGTCAGATAGTTCACATCCTCCCTGATCTGTTTGTTCTTGACTTGGGTCAGTAGCGATGATTACCTCATCTGTCACGGTGTGTAACCAAGGTAACGTGCATGTATTTATGGGTGTCGTCGTTTGTTATTTTGTGAGTTTTGTAACACCCACCGGTTAACGGATGGGGTTGTTGATCATCTACAAGTGTGGGAACTTACTGCTGTTCCTACATGCTCGTAATGTACAACGTGTCTAGCCGTGAGTGTCAGGCCAGCTATTAGAAGTATTACAGTAGACAAAGTGTATAGCCGTGAGTGTCAGGCCAGCTATTAGAAGTATTACAGTAGACAAAGTGTCATTCCCACCTGCTGTGTGTACAGTATTACATTAGCCATTGTACAAGGTTTAAAGGGACAATCTGCGATTGCTATCTTCATTTTTGGACTTTTAAATGAATGATATTTACTATACCCTGATTCTTAAAAAATTTAACTTATAAATGCCTAATGAGCTTGGTTTAACTGAACTTCTGTTACGTACAAAATCACAGACGTACAAAATCACATATGCTAGTGTAGCCTACATTCTTGTCTGTTATCGATCTATTAATCAGATTGTATACTCAGTCCTGTGGTACGCTAACCGTCGTCATCTCTCCAGGGATCTCGGTGAGCGTCTCGACCTTCAACCTGGTGGCCATTTCCCTGGAGCGCTACAGTGCCATCTGCAACCCCCTGACCACCCGGACCTGGCAAACCAAGTCCCACGCTGCCAAGGTCATCTCTGCCACCTGGGTGGTGAGCTTCCTGTTCATGCTGCCCTACCCCATCTCCAGCACCCTGGTGCCCTTCACCCGGGTCAACAACAGCACGGGCAACATGTGCCGCCTGGTCTGGCCCAGTGATGTCATCCAGCAGTCCTGGTGAGAGGATAGTTTCATTTCGGTAGACGGGTACCATCACAAAGAGGGGTTTCAACTGCTAGGTGATTTTCACTGTAAATAATGGAAATGTCTGTGCAAAAGATGAAATGGGCTATTCATGTCTATTCATTTAAGGGGGAAGTATCAAATTCACTGATTTGTTGGTCTGTTCGATGATAGATACTTAACAATGATGAGGTAGATCATCACTGAGCTCAGAGATCGGTTCTCGGTCAGGTCAAATCACTTTGATGCATACTGAATGTGCACTTGCTTTCGACCAATCCGGTGACAACATCGAGCCTTCTTCCTTACAGGTATGTGTCCCTGCTGCTGCTGCTCTTCCTGGTTCCTGGGATCATGATGATGACAGCTTATGGCCTCATCTCCCTGGAGCTCTACAGGGGCATCAAGTTTGAGATGGCCAACAGGAAGTCTAGCAGAGGTACATATACAAAACCTCAACTGACCTCTTGAAAATGTTCAGCTCTGGCGATATTATCATGCCATATCAATTTGGTGGCATCCTTATTGGTCATTGTTTATAATTGGCTAATCTTTGGTAAATTGAATATGCAGAGGCTCAGTCATTATACATGTCTTGTTTTTCTAATCTATCACAGAGATGATTTCCTTATCTTTATTATTACTTCTATCACCTATCATTTTTATTTAGAGAAATCAACTTTAGTTTAAGTTCATTTGTATTCATTTCTGCTGTTATGATCTGTCACAGAGAGACAGTGCAGCACGGGCAGCATCAAACCCGGCGACAACGACGGCTGCTACCTTCAGCCCGCCAAGAAGAAGAAGGGCGAGCTTTCCCACCTCCAGAACCCTCCCTCGACCCCCGCCCCTAACATGACCATCAACAGCAGAGAGAACATGGGCAGCAACAAGTCCAGGCTGAGCCGTGTGTGCAGCAACAGCTCCACCTGTAACCTGATGGCTAAGAAGCGCGTGATTCGCATGCTCCTGGTCATCGTCTGTCTCTTCTTCCTCTGCTGGACGCCCGTGTTCGCCGTTAACGCCTGGCGGGCCTTCGACCGCCGCTCTGCCGACAAGCTCCTCTCGGGGGCGCCGATATCCTTCATCCACCTGTTGTCGTACACCTCCGCTTGTGTCAACCCCATTATATACTGCTTCATGAATAAGCGTTTCCGGCAAGGGATTCTGTCCACCTTCACCTGCTGTAGCAGCCCCAAGGCCGGTGGAGTCGGGCGGAGGGCTGGGAATAGGATGGGGACGGGGAGAGGGGGAGGAAGAGGAGGGATGAGGAGCGGAGAGGAGAATGGGCACACGCCGCAGAGTGGTAATAACACGCGCTTCACGTACAGTAGTATCCGTGGCTCCGCCCAGGCATAGCTTCCTTTCTCCATCATTCACCAATCAGAATGAGTAAGTGGTCATGCAGCACCTCCCCCCCCCACACTGTACACTGAGCTTTCGGTCTCTGATGAGGTCATGCATGCCTGCTTTCAACTTATAAAGTCCCCATGCCTGTGAAAGTGGACATGTATGTATGAAGAGAATCTCAGACAATAGGTTGATGATAAACTTGCCATTACAAAGAAAGGTCAATCAAACGATAGCATGTTGACTACATGAAATGGAGAAATGGAATAATCAGCCAAGGTTTTCAACAAGGAGAAGGTTATGAATTTAAAGAAGTATCGGTAAACAAACTACATAGACTGAGGAACGGTGGCATCCGATATAACTCTTTATGACGTACAGGACCCTAAAATGCTTCTTTAATAGGGACCGTGAGAAAACATGGCTAGTTTATGTCTACGGCCATGAGGTCTACATTCAATGCTGTTCCTCCACACAGACATTCACCTCAAACACCCATGATGTGTACAATTGGCACGGTGTCTCTTCCCTCCTCTCCCGAATCACCCACGGGGTAAAGCAGCACCTTAGTTGTCTTGGTTTGACGTTGACCAGATGATCCAAGAGGAACGTCCAAGCAGCTTTTTCAGATCCATGTAAGATCTCCATGAGCATGTTGAACGCATGAACCCTGGATGACCAGGGTTCATCCGTGTGTGTGTGTTTTCTCCCTTCTCTGCATAATATTCTCTCTGTACACATTCTTGTCAGGGACTTGAAAGCTACAAACCACAGCCCAATGACGACACCACGTTCCTCAAGACATTTATAACTTCCCATACCTCTGACTCCTTTTTACAGGCAGTGTGACACAGAAATATGCCCATATGTGTAAATACCTTTGGACTAATTGTAACCATTCCTGGCAGTGTCATGCTCTGAAACGCGTTCCTAGCCTCGTAGCATAGTGTCATCCTCGTGGGCGCACAAAAAAGCTGTGTTTTCTTGTCCTTGACCCAGTCATCTTTTATCGTTGTACCTAGTGTACTATTGTAAGTGACATGACTGTGGCCTTATCGTGGTGTGGGATTCTGTGCACCTGTCTGTCCCTCTACTTCAAAAGGACCTTTCCCAGCATTACCTGTCCAGCATACCACACCTGGTCTCTGTTGACTTGGCTTGTTAAATACACTGCAGCACAAACGTAGCAAATTGTGTGGTTTTCTCTTCTTTGTTGTTTTGTATCATCATGTCACTGTTAATTGGATTATTTTAGTGTTGCTCTCTAAGGGGAATTGTTCTGTAAAGTGCATGGGGTACATTACCAAAAAAAGGAAATGAAATATTAAAAGTCTGTAGTGTTGTGTCAGAATGTCAGAATGCATTTCTGCTCTGCTAAGCTACTTGCTGGTTTCTGGGGTTAGTCTCTGAGTCAGGAGCTACAGCAGAGGTGCGCGCTGATGGATTGCACTGGAAGGGCTAGTGTGGTCTTCTTCATTCGACATGAGGCTTCTGAGAAGCATAAACACACCACGTCATTTCAATGTGGAGAATTGGGTAATATTTAATAGATCCGTTGATCAATGAGATTCCTATATTCCCCCACTCAAAAAGACAGCCAAAAGTTTGGGAATTCAACAATGTGTTATCACTATGCTAAAAGCACCATCTAAAGCACAACCAAATTGAAATGAATGTCTGATTTTTGGTATAGTTGTCACATAAATGTGTTATCACTGCGCTTTCAACCATTTAAAACCACAACAAAGTTCAAGTGTGAATACAATGTCAGACATTTTGTTGATTTCTAAAACAACTTACTGCGTGATCACTGTGCTTCAGCTAACAGCACAACCAAGTGACCTGGATTGCAGTTGAGATTACATTTTACTACATGGTGCAAATGATTAATGGCGTTTGAGATTCTGTGCCGATTATAGCAATTGTGACGATTTCCACAGACCTGTGACCCTGAACCTGCAGGCTTTCTGATTACACAAGACGTTTAAATGTTACAGTAACCTCAATGCGGCCACTGATGCGTTTCTCATTTTACGGTTGAATAAATACTGTTACATTAGTTTGTAAGATAGCCTTACCATTTGGCTATTTACAGTATAGCAAAAGTGATATTGAATTATGCTTGGTTGTCAACGCAACCAAATATCAACACTTGAAGGAGACGCATCCATCTTTGCTACTGAGTCTGGCTTTAATTAGAGTTTGTCTACAAATTAATAATGAACATGTTGGATTCACGTCTCCATTTCACCCAAAAATCTAACTTAAAGACCAGGACTAAATCAAATACACTTTAAATGCACATTAAATACAGTTTGATTTTATACAGTTCTTTGAAGGAGTAGTCCACTATGTTACAACTTGATGTTAGATGGCTCCTCACCCTGAAAGGAGTCTATGGGCCAAGAGAAACAGTAATCCATGGTTCAGCTTATTTTAAACAGCCACTACAAACTTCAGCTAACCTTAGCCACCACAAGCTAACAATCAATGGGGTTGATGGGAGCATGAGCATGTAAAAACAAAAATCAAACTCACCTGAAATCAACATATTTGGTTTTATGTTTTTTTATTTTTTTATTCTCACATGTCCCTATCACTCCCATTGATTGTGAGCTTGTGGTGGCTCTGGTTACATTACATTTTAGTCATTTAGCAGACGCTCTTATCCAGAGCAACTTACAGTAGAGTGCATACATTTTTATTACGTTTTTACATACTGGCCCCCCGTGGGAATCGAACCCACAACCCTGGCGTTGCAAGCGCCATGCTCTACCAACTGAGCTACAGTGGGATTACATTTGCTCTGTTGAACCTACCCTTTGGAATGATTTCCATAGCAACAGTGAACCTATTAAGTGGAGATTTCTCAACAATCATTCTCATAATAGCACATTGGTAATAGTCAGTGACTAATATCCAAGCTGGAGGAGTAGGAGGTGCTGTAGATGGCCCAGCTCTCCAGTAGGAGGTGCTGTAGATGGCCCAGCTCTCCAGTAGGAGGTGCTGTAGATGGCCCAACTCTCCAGTAGGAGGTGCTGTAGATGGCCCAGCTCTCCAGTAGGAGGTGCTGTAGATGGCCCAGCTCTCCAGTAGGAGGTGCTGTAGATGGCCCAGCTCTCCAGTAGGAGGTGCTGTAGATGGCCCAGCTCTCCAGTAGGAGGTGCTGTAGATGGCCCAGCTCTCCAGTAGGAGGTGCTGTAGATGGCCCAGCTCTCCAGTAGGAGGTGCTGTAGATAGCCCAGCTCTCCAGTAGGAGGTGCTGTAGATGGCCCAGCTCTCCAGTAGGAGGTGCTGTAGATGGCCCAGCTCTCCAGTAGGAGGTGCTGTAGATGGCCCAGCTCTCCAGTAGGAGGTGCTGTAGATGGCCCAGCTCTCCAGTAGGAGGTGCTGTAGATGGCCCAGCTCTCCAGTAGAAGGTGCTGTAGATGGCCCAGATGGCCCAGCTCTCCAGTAGGAGGTGCTGTAGATGGCTCAGCTCTCCAGTAGGAGGTGCTGTAGATGGCTCAGCTCTCCAGTAGGAGGTGCTGTAGATGGCTCAGCTCTCCAGTAGGAGGTGCTGTAGATGGCTCAGCTCTCCAGTAAAAGGTGCTGTAGATGGCTCAGCTTTCCAGTAGGAGGTGCTGTAGATGGCCCAGCTCTCCAGTAGGTGATGTAGATGGCCCAGCTCTCCAGTAGGAGGTGCTGTAGATGGCCCAGCTCTCCAGTAGGAGGTGCTGTAGATGGCCCAGCTCTCCAGTAGGAGGTGCTGTAGATGGCCCAGCTCTCCAGTAGGAGGTGTTGTAGATGGCCCAGCTCTCCAGTAGAAGGTGCTGTAGATGGCTCAGCTCTCCAGTAGGAGGTGATGTAGATGGCCCAGCTCTCCAGTAGGAGGTGCTGTAGATGGCCCAGCTCTCCAGTAGGAGGTGCTGTAGATGGCCCAGCTCTCCAGTAGGAGGTGCTGTAGATGGCCCAGCTCTCCAGTAGGAGGTGTTGTAGATGGCCCAGCTCTCCAGTAGGAGGTGCTGTAGATGGCTCAGCTCTCCAGTAGGAGGTGCTGTAGATGGCCCAGCTCTCCAGTAGGAGGTGCTGTAGATGGCCCAGCTCTCCAGTAGGAGGTGCTGTAGATGGCCCAGCTCTCCAGTAGGAGGTGCTGTAGATGGCTCAGCTCTCCAGTAGGAGGTGCTGTAGGTGGCCCAGCTCTCCAGTAGGAGGTGCTGTAGATGGCCCAGCTCTCCAGTAGGAGGTGCTGTAGATGGCTCAGCTCTCCAGTAGGAGGTGCTGTAGATGGACCAGCTCTCCAGTAGGAGGTGCTGTAGATGGCCCAGCTCTCCAGTAGGAGGTGCTGTAGATGGCCCAGCTCTCCAGTAGGAGGTGCTGTAGATGGCCCAGCTCGCTTTGTGCACTGGGGCATTGTCATGATGGAACAGGAAAGGGCCTTCCCCAAACTGTTGCCACAAAGTTGGAAGCACAGAATCGTCTAGAATGTTATTGTATGCTATAGTGTTAATATTTCCATTCACTGGACCTAAAAAGGGGCCTAGCCCAAACCATGACAAACAGCACCAGACCATTATTCCTCCTCCACTAAATTTTACAGTTGACACCGCATTGGGGCAGGTTCTCCTGGCATCAGCCAAATCCAGATTCGTCCATTGGGCTGCCAGATAGTGAAGCGTGATTCATCATTCAAGAGAACGTGTTTCCACTGCTCCATAGTACAATGGCGGTGAGCTTTACACCACTCCAGCCGTCACTTGGCATTGCGCATGGTGATCTTTGGCTTGTGTGCGGCTGCTCGGTCATGGAAACCCATTTCCTGAAGCTCCCGCCGTACAGTTTATGTGCCGATGTTGCTGCCATAGGCAGTTTGGCACTCGGTAGTGAGGGTTACAACAGAGGACAGACGCGCTACGTGCTTCAGCACCCCCGTTCTATGAGCTTGTGTGGCCTCCCACCTCCGTTGTTACTCCTAGACATTTCCACTTCTCAATAAGAGAAATTATAGTTGACCGGGGCAGCTCTAGCAGGGCAGAAGTTTAACGAACTGACTTGTTGGAAAAGTGGCATCCTATGACGGTGCCACGTTGAAAGTCACTGAGCTCTTCAGTAAAACCATTCTACTGACAATGTTTGTCTATGGAGATTGCATGTCCGTGTGCTCGATTTTATACACCTGTTAGCGAAAGGGGTGTTCACGTACTTTTCTCTATCTAGTGTAGATGCCACGTCACAATACGTTGACCAATTACATTGAAACAACGTTGATTTTACCAGTTTGTGCCCAGTGGGTAACCTCTGAACTGAAGGTAGAGTTGCATCAAAGATTGACTATTCGCAGTACAAATGTTAGCCCCCTACAAGGCTATTACCATGTTTATGCATACTTTAAGTCCTTCAATGTAAAATACATATAGTTAAAGACAGTTAATTTCACACATAATTTTGTCACTTTTTTATTTCTTGTTTTTTATATGCCAATATAGCAACTTTTTTCTTGTTTTTTCCTTTAAATGACATATGGAATTTCAATATGTACAAAAAACAACCAATCATAATGGTATCAAAAAACAGTCCCCTTGTTTCACGTTATTGCTAAAAATGTTACAAACTGCACAGATTTCTACCATCAGCAACCCTTCGATCGCTGAGCATACTACCACTGACTGACACCTCTGTTGACCATTAATGGAACATTACACACAGAGACAGAGAGAGAAAGATAGAGACAGACTGTGTGTAAAAGGATGTGTGAGGGGGACAAGAAAGAAAAGATCAGAAATGGGACTGCAGCGAAGCGTGCAGAGCTAAAAGAGTGAAGTCAAAACGTCGGTACAGAGAGACACAGAGGAGAGAGAAACATTACTACTCCATAATGCAGCCAGCCAATCGTCTTGAGGAGTATTCAAGGCAGAGCGTGTCAGAACTCCTCCCACACGGCTTTCCATTTATTTAAAGCTGCTTCTCGCTCCGTCCTGTTTAGCAGTGCATGACACATCTATGTTATAAAAAGACATTTGGCATATTAGAGGATACATACATATGTTGTTCAGAGCTCATTAACCCCCCACCCCTCCAAAAAAACAGCTGCTTTTGGAAGAAAACAAACAATATGACTGACAAAATTACAACCGCTTGCAAGTACAGTATGTACACAGTATTTGCAAAAAGCTTCACACAAGGTTAAGAGAGTATTTCATCAGCTTTTGTTAGCAGGTTAATCGTTTGTTCAGATTATAAAAAGGCATGTAACAACATTCCACCCCTGTAAGAGAGAACTGCCTTCTCCTTGTTGAGTAAAACATGAGAACTAATGCTTTTCTTGACCATGAAAACAACTTAATTGGACTAGTGCTGTTGCTAACTAGCATAGCTGGTCCCATTGTTGAAAAGAGTTATGGGATATTAGAATCCCAAAACAAAAACCCCAAAGCAGAAAGACAGGTGACTGGAGAATGATTCAGGCATTAGACAGGCTTTCCCAAACTCACTTCTCCGAGCTGACATCCTAAAAACAGCGAGCAAACAGATTCAGCAGCCACCGTATTGACATGACATCACAATAGAGTAAAGGGTTTGGAAAAGGCCAGTAGCTTTTCTCTTTGTTGTGTAAAGAAATTCCATAGTAAGGTGATAGGTGACAAAGCTCATGTTGGTTCCCTGCTGCAAACTATTCAATTCAGGTTGATCGCACCCATTCTTGAATTAATTAAAAACATAAAACAACTGTGTTGCTGGAACGGTCCAGCAACTGGCCTTTTCTAAATCGACTCCCGGGCAAAAGTAGGCAGCAAGGGCAATAATGCCCTTATTTCTTTGACATAAAATAAGACAAATGGGGAAACTTTACACCATAATAAAAAAGATATCATCAATATTACACTGTTTACATTAAGATCAATGGCTGAAGAAACAGGTGAGTGGGGTGGGGGGGGGGTGCAAAAGCATCCCATCTGTTAAGTTTGTATTTTTAGGGTAAATTTAGCACTTTTTTGTTCCCTTTTATTAAATGGATTTGACTGTTAAATGGGTACATGATGAGAGAGGCCAGTAATACTTGTTAATTAAAAAGCGTACATATTCAAGTTTCAGCATCATAGTTCTTCCTGGAAGAGTATACAGTTCCACTGTAACACACTATGATCAAACTGTTGGCTTTCATCGTCTTCTTCATCCACATATTATTATGCCAGAGAAATAATCACTTGTTTTATATTTGGATCAAATCAGATGGCCAACCAACCTGCAAAAATCCATCTTTACAAGAACATTGATTGTTTTGAACATGAACGGTGTACACGAACAAACACACTTTGAAACGGAACGAGTCTCGCTCACCGATCCATTGTTACAGACTATACAGCTGATCGTGAGCACACACGCAAACAAGCTGGTGAAGTAAGTGGTCAGGCATACAAAACCCCAAGAGACACGACCTGTATAATATTGCTGTACGTTTCTCTAAATATACATCTTCAATAATACAGCCTACATCTAGAAGGCCTTGTTACTTCTAACAGAAGACTTGATCACCATAAATACACTGGCTGGGTTTGACTACTTTCAGACAGTGACATAATTGTTTTGTTCGGTCAAAAACCACAGGACGCTAGTTAAAAGGCTTTTAAATGAGTCACAGTGCTCACAAGACAATGTCTCTAAAACAGAGAAAACACGAGTGCTGTGATGATGAAGTAGACATACAGTACCAGGCAAAACAAATTATAACACCTACTCATTCAAGGGTTTTTCTTAATTTTTTTACTCTTTTCTACATTGTAGAATAATTGTGAAGACATCAAAACGATGAAAAAACATCTAGTAACCAAAGATAAGTATTATACAAATCAAAATATATTTGAGATTATTCAAAGTAGCCACGCTTTGCCTTTGACAGCTTTGCACACTCTTGGCATTCTCTCAACCAGCTTCATGAGGTAGTCACCTGGAATGCATTTCAATTAACAGGTGTGCCTTCTTAAAAGTTAATATGTGTGTAATTTCTTTCCCTTTTAATGCATTTGAGCCAATCAATTGTGTTGTGACAGGCTAGGGGTGGTATACAGAAGACAGCCCTATTTGGTAAAATACCATCATTACTTTAAGACATGAAGGTCAGTCAACGCAGAAAATTTAAAGAACTTTGAAAGTCGCAAAAACCATCAAGCAGGACCGTCACAGGAAAAGAAAACCCTGAGTTACCCCTGCTGCAGAGGTGAAGTTCATTAGAGTTACCAGCCTCAGAAATCTGCATTTAACTGCACCTCAGAGTTCAAGTAACAGACACATCTCAACATCAACTGTTCAGAGGAGACTGTGTGAATCAGGCCTTCATGGTCGAATTGCTGCACAGAAACCACTACTAAAGGACACCAATAATAAGAAGAGACTTGCTTGGGCCAAGAAACACAAGCAATGGACATTAGACTGGTGGAAATCTGTTCTTTGGTCTGGAGTTGAAATTGGAGATTTTTGGTTCCAACCACCGTGTCTTTGTGAGAAGGTGAACGGATGATCTCTGCTACGATACGCCATCCCATCTGGTTTGCCCTTAGAGGGACTATCATATGTTTTTCAACAGAACAATGACCCAACACACCTCCAGGCTGCGTAAGGGCTATTTGACCAAGAAGGAGAGTGATGGAGTGCTACATCAGATGACCTGGCCTCCACAATCACCCAACCTCAACCCAATTGAGATGGTTTGGGCTGAGTTGGACCGCAGAGCGAAGAAAAAGCAGCAAATGTGGGAACTCCTTCAAGACTGTTGGAAAAGCATTCCTCATGAAACTGTTTGAGAGAATGCTAAGAGTGTGCAAAGCTGTCATCAAGGCAAAGGGTGGCTATTTGAAGAATCTCACATATAAAATACTGTTTTGGTTATTTCATAGTTTTGATGTCTTCACTATTATTCTACAATGTAGAAAACAGTAAAAAATTAAGAAAAACCTTTGAATGAGTAGGTGTGTCCAAACTTTTGACTGGTACTGTAAGTGTTGTACTTTTACACTGAACAGAGTTTGTTTTAACAACAAATCCTCCAGAACGCTGATCGTATGTATGACTGTGTCACTGCATCAAAAACACACTAAGATAGCATTATGGGATATGTTGTCCAATGAAACAACTTCCTGTAACGAGTCCAGGTGAAAAATATACAGGTTAGGACAACGTGATAATTCCATTGGGCAGCGTTAGAAAACAAACAACTTAATTGGACTAGTGCCGTTGCTAACTAGCATAGCTGGTCCCATTGCTGTAAAGAGTTATGGGATATTAGAATCCCTTTGTCATCTTAGCTCCTAGTAATGAGCAGAGATAAGACAGACTGTTTTTTTCCCCACACAGGTTCTTTCTAGTTACGTAAATGAAAAGGGCAGGTCGTTGGAAGGGTAATGTTACTCTTTGACATTTAAGTTAGCGGTAAGGCCACATCGAATTGGAAAGGTTTGTCTTTTCCGTTTTCTAAAAACCAATGAAAGTTTTAAATGCCACCAGAACTATACACAGGAAGACACCAAGGCCTGGTAACACAATATACTGACTGACAGATTTGAAGACGTCGCTGGACACTTCTGTGGCGACCAATACAGCAACATGATCTCAACTTTGGAAATGTGACATAATTTCAGTTGACTGTAATAATATTACTGCACTAAGGCTACCATTTCATTTTAACGACTAGACTCATTAAATGTGTGTGAAAATGACTAACTATTTTGTTGCTGGAAGTGGAAGTCCAGTTTTTTTTACATTTGAAATAAATGGAAGAATTCACTTCCCCATGGCTCCATGTGTGATGTACAGACATGTGGTACTTTCCAAAGGAAATGTAGCTTGTAGCGCACATAGTATTGCAGGCAAGGCAGAGGCGTTGCTTAAAGCTTTTCTTTTTAAAGACTTCATAAAAAAAACTATGAGAATACAAAAATTAGGCCCGCTGAGGTTACTCCCTAACACAAAACAAACCATCGGTTAGGTAAAAAAAAATAAAAAAAATCCAAGACTAGCAAAGTATCAAAAATTCAACGTTCCGTCGAAAAGACCGAAAGAAGCAGGCATTTGATGGAGACAAGAAGTAAAGGTAGCTATAATACACATGCCAGGTCGGGATTTGGACAACAAAAAAAGCCCAAAGCTCGGAGGAAGAGAATAGAAACTATTTGGTAACAAAAGTGTACTATATGTTTCATACAAAAAAGGTGAAAATGTACCTTTACTGAAGCTTATACAAGATCCTTGGTCCACAAAAACGATGTTATCTTCATAACATTTTTATATATATATGTGTCCCACTATGTCCACTCCTCGCTCTCCCTCCAACAACGATACATTTCGTCCCTTTACAGTAACATAGACGACTAACACGACAAAAAAAAAAAAAAGAGGGAAAAAATTAACAGAGGGAGGAAAAAAACCGCACAAACTCGACCTTTTTCTTAACGTACTATACATGTGGTGGATGTATAGTTGTTGAGGTCTCCGTTAAAGACACTGGCGCGCTGAGCCAATAGGAACTCCCTATTACACAGCTCCAACACCATAAACCGACAGGTATGTCCCTTACGAATCACAAGAGGGCAGCGGTAAGGAGTTCACACAGTTTCTCTTATTTCCACTGGTTGACAACTTTTAACATCGTTCCTATCTTTGAGTTCCTCCTTTTTCCGTCCGATCAATTTTCAATTTCAGCTTCTTTTGAATCCCAAATCAATATGCAGCACTTTTAGAGAGTCAGTTTACTTCATAGTCTTTTTACAATGTGGTACATTTTGCTCTCGAGGCATATTGTGTGTGTGTGTGTGTGTGTGTGTATAAGAGTGTGTGTGTGTGTATGTGTGTGTTAGGACACCACGGCTGCGGCCGTGGAAGAGGATGTGACTCCTGCGTTGTTGGGGCCGTAGCTGTTGTTAGCGTCGCTGTTGTTAGCGCTGTTGCTGCTAGCCGTTAGAAGGCGGTCGCTGCCAGCCCGTAGGATAGCTCCGGCGGCGTTGCAGTGTGGCCGCGGACCGGGCTCCGGCGTATAGGTGAAGGTGAGCGTGGTGGAGTAGATGATGCCGTCGTTTCGTACCAGCGTGACGGGAACCTGCACCGGCTGGCGTACCCAGCGCCAGCCCTCGCGGAAGGCAGAGATGTCGGGTACCACGCACAGCATGCTCTCCGCACACCTACACCAGCAAGCAGAGAGGAGAGAGTCAGACAGGCTTGACTCAAGCTATCTGGGTTGAATGCCTCGCTGTGTGCCGACCTCACTGTTGACTAAAGAAACAAAAAAAGGTAGGTCATGTAAAGATCGCACATCAGTTGAGTATTGTCTTTCATGGTCCTTCGAGCAGGATTTGAACAAATGACTTAAGTATACACCACTGATAATATGGATCCATCAAGCACTATGTGAGGGTCACGTTTTCCATAGTGTCTATGATTGGTGAGCCTCAGAACTTGTACAAAAACAGTCCTGTAAAACCTCACTACGATACACACATCTCACACAAATGGGTCAAATGGGGATCGTGGCGTTCTCAGTCAACATTAGGGCCACTCACACACCATTCTGCAGCTGACAACAACCTCAACGTTTCTCCCAGCGGGGTTTTAAATCCAGGGTGAATCCTACTGTTTATTACAGTACAACCATGGAGCTCTTTCATCTGTTCTAAAGACCTCTCTCTCTACCTCCATGGGTGGCAGACATAAACACTGGGTCGCTAATTCATCTAGAAAATTCTACACGAAAAAGGAAAAACAGTACCTTTTGAAGAATGTTTGGCATAGCCTAAAGGGTGTGCTTTGAAAATGGAAAAATCTGAGCCTAAATTGAATTCACGTTTGTTCAGTTAGTACTCATAAGCCCAGAACATTGACTTGGATCAAAGCACGGCTGTAATCTGTCTGGGTTATCCCCTGGTTAGTACTCATATAGAGATTAGAATGAGTAACAAGGTCAGACTGAACAGGAACATCCTCTGCCCCTTTACAGAAATGTGTATCTCATAGATAAAACTAATTCATCGTTTGTAGCCGTTTCAGTTTGACATTAGTAGAATGAAATAGTGTTTCTGATCGTAAATCCTTTCTGTCTGGTCAAACTACAGTATTCAAACTACAGTATTCTGTCTGGTCAAGCTACAGTATTCTGTCCTAAACAGGTTTTGTCTGGTTGGCAGGAAAAACTTGACAACTTTGGGAAATGTAGCATAATTTTGCACGGCTGTATTGAGCCAGCCCACAGTTGAAAGGAGCAATGAGGTGTGTCTGTCAGTACCTGTACATGGTTTCTGCCTCCACGTCTCCGAACCAGACCCTCAGGTTTGAGGTGAAGTTCTGTCCCGTCAGCTCCAGCATGGCCACATCCCCACCCCCGTTTAGCTAAACACACACACACACACACACACACACACACACACACACACACACACACACACACACACACACACACACAATACAACAAAAGCGTAAATGTTTTTGACAGAGGAAGAGATGGAATGTGGTAAAGAGACTAAAGGGTGTTTGTCTGGAGCACTGCAAGAGTAACAAATTGTTGTTTATAGGAATGGAGTGTGCATGTATATCTGTGTGCGTCCCTCACTAACCTGTAAGCTCTCGACTACAGGCACGGGGGTGACAGGCGAGTGGACAGGGCCCATGCCCTCGTAGAAGGTGTACTCAGCCTTGTCCGTGCTGATGATTGTCCAGGACGCTCCGTCGTTGATCATCTCTTTGTTTGGTTCCTTTGGGCATGGAGTGGCCTGGGACACACACACACACACACACACTAAAGGGAGCTGCTAACGCTTCACCGTATTTCAGATATAGATCGATAAATAAATGAATATAGCTGTGTGGTATGAATCTTAGCTGTTTCTCTGGTGATCTCTGGTGTAGAGATAACACCTCCACAGGGAGCCTATTACACGTCACCCTAACGCTATATTAACTCTCTAATCCGTCACCCTAACGCTATATTAACTCCCTCTAATCCGTCACCCTAACGCTATATTAACTCTCTCTAATCCGTCACCCTAACGCTATATTAACTCTAATCCGTCACCCTAACGCTATATTAAATCTCTAATCCGTCACCCTAACGCTATATTAACTCTCTAATCCGTCACCCTAACGCTATATTAACTCTCTCTAATCCGTCAGTCTAACGCTATATTAACTCCCACTAATCCGTCAGCCTAACGCTATATTAACTCCCTCTAATCCGTCAGCCTAACGCTATATTAACTCCCTCTAATCCGTCACCCTAACGCTATATTAACTCCCTCTAATCCGTCACCCTAACGCTATATTAACTCCCTCTAATCCGTCACCCTAACGCTACATTAACTCCCTCTAATCCGTCACCCTAACGCTATATTAACTCCCTCTAATCCGTCACCCTAACGCTATATTAACTCCCTCTAATCCGTCACCCTAACGCTATATTAACTCCCTCTAATCCGTCACCCTAACGCTATATTAACTCTCTAATCCGTCACTCTAACGCTATATTAACTCCCTATAATCCGTCACCTATCGAAGATGGAATCAAAAAGGGGAAGAACAACCTCTTAGCAAAACAAAGACTGAATTATTCCATCAATGGGGACCTGCACAGAGCACTGACAAGGGTTGCCGACCATTGCCAGGTGGGATCTGATCAACAACGTTAAAAAAAAATATATAATTTATTATTTAACCTTTATTTAACTAGGCAAGTCAGTTAAGAAGAAATTCTTAATTACAAATGGCCTACCCTGGACGACGCTGGGCCAATTGCACGCCGCCCTATGGGACTCCCAAACATGGCCGGATGTGATTCAGCCTGGATTCGAACCAGGGAATGTAGTGTCGTCTCTTGCACTGAAATGCAGTGCCTTAGACGCCTGCGCCACTCGGGAGAATTTGAAGATTGTAAACTGGGTATTACCGTAGGAACCAACTAATGTTCACCATCCAAGAATACATTTTCTCACAACATCATTCTGATTGGTTACTGCAAATATGGGGTTAATTTAAGTAGCCTCAACGGGTAATGGAAGGTAGCCTCAACGGGTAATGGAAGGTAGCCTCAACGGGTAATGGAAGGTAGCCTCAACGGGTAATGGAAGGTAGCCTCAACGGGTAATGGAAGGTAGCCTCAACGGGTAATGGAAGGTAGCCTCAACGGGTAATGGAAGGTAGCCTCAACGGGTAATGGAAGGTAGCCTCAACGGGTAATGGAAGGTAGCCTCAACGGGTAATGGAAGGTAGTGTCTCACTCACTTGAAACTGTATGATCCTCTCTTGGGAAAGGCACAGGTACATGCGCTCTGTGTCCTTCAGGTAGAAGGAACACTTGTGCAGCTGGGAGACGGGGTCGTCTGCATCCAACAAGGCCGTCTGCTTGTCCACCTTACGGATGATCTGACACACACAGACAGGCTGGGGTTTAGGGTTTAGTTGCTTAGAGTTCAGTGTACAAATAACATTAACTTTCATTAGTGCGTGTGTGTGTGTGTGTGTGTGTGTGTGTTGGTAATTTAGAGAAAGAGTGAGAATATTAACATAAAAGACATACAAGACACAAAAATAAAAGTTCTGTGAAAAGCGTGGAGAGAGGAGAGCAGCCAGCGTGGAGAGAGGAGAGCAGCCAGCGTGGAGAGAGGAGAGCAGCCAGCGTGGAGAGAGGAGAGCAGCCAGCGTGGAGAGAGGAGAGCAGCCAGCGTGGAGAGAGGAGAGCAGCCAGCGTGGAGAGAGGAGAGCAGCGTGGAAAGAAACGTGGAAAGAGGTGAGAAACAGACGTAAAAGAGAGTGAAGTGGTGGGTAGTACCAGGCGTGGCAGGGCCATCCCGGTGACAGAGCAGACCAGTTTGACCGTCTGTCCATAGTGGATGTAGCCATCTCTCACAGTGAACTCCTCTCCTTCAGACTCCTCGTCATCCACTGGGGAACAGGACACACAACATTCATCTTATGTTCCAATAGCACATACCCTTACAGTGAGTATAAACCATTTTAGGGTGGAAATGTAACGTCAGGCGAGCCTCTCAACAATCCACTTTAAAACAAAGCATGATACTGTCATTTACCCATACAGTGCATTCAGAAAGTATTCAGACCTCTTGACTTTTTCAAAATGTTGTTACGTTACAGCCTTATTCTAAAACTAATGACATAAACAAATGTCCTCATCAATCTACACACAATACACCAATAATGACAAAGCAAAAACTTTTTTTTAGATTCCATAAAAATAAAAAAACAGAAATACCTTATTTACAGAAGTATTCAGAGCCGTCGCTATGAGACTCAAAATTAAGCTCAGGTGCATCCTGTTTCCATTGATCATCATTGAGATGTTTCTACAACTTGATTGGAGTCCACGTGGTGAATTCAATTGATTGGACATGATTTGGAAAGGCACACACACCAGTCTATATATAAGGTCCCACAGTTGACAGTGCATGTCAGAGCAAAAACCAAGCTATGAGGTTGAAGGAATAGTCCGTAGAGCTCTTAGACAGGATTGTGTCGAGGCACAGATCTGGGGAGGGGTACCAAAAAATGTCTGCAACATTGAAGGTCCCCAAGAACACAGTGGCCTCCATCATTCTTAAATGGCAGAAGATTGGAACCACCAAGACTCTTCCTAGAGCTGGCCGCCCGGCCAAACTGAGCAATCGGGTGAGAAGGGCCTTGGTCAGGGAGGTGACCAAGATTCCGATGGTCACTCTGACAGAGCTCCAGAGTTCCTCTGTGGAGATGGGAGAACCTTCCAGAAGGACAACCATCTCTGCAGCACTCCACCAATCAGGCCTTTATGGTAGAGTGGCCAGACGGAAGCCACTCCTCAGTAAAAGGCACATGACAGCCCGCTTGCAGTTTGCCAAAAGTCCCCCAAAGACTCTCAGACCACGATAAACAAGATTCTCTGGTCTGATGAAACCAAGATTGAACTCTTTGGCCTGAATGCCAAGCGTCACGTCTGGAGGAAGCCTGGCACCATACCTACGGTGAAGCATGGTGGTGGCAGCATCATGCTGTGGGGATGTTTTTCAGAGCCAGGGACTGGGAGACTAGTTAGGATGGAGGCAAAGATGAACGGAGCAAAGTACAGAGAGATCCTTGATGAAAACTTGCTCCAGAGCGCTCAGGTCCTCAGATTGGGGCGAAGGTTTACCTTCCAACAGGACAACAACCCTAAGCACACAGCCAAGACAACGCAGGAGTGGCTTCGGGACAAGTCTCGAACTGTCCTTGAGTGTCCCAACCAGAGTCCGGACTTGAACCCGATCAAACATCTCTGGAGAGACCTGAAAATAGCTGTGCAGCAACACTCCCCATCCAACCTGACAGAGCTTGAGAGGATCTGCAGAGAAGAATGGGAGAAAATCGCCAAATACAGGTGTGGCAAGCTTGTAGCATCATACACAAGAAGACTCAAGGCTGCAATCACTGCCAAAGGTGCTTCAACAAAGTACTGAGTAATGTTTGTCATTATGGGGTATTTGTGTGTAGATTGATGAGGGAATAAAATGCAATTTTAGAATAAGGCTGTAACGTAACAAAATGTGGAAAAAGTGAAGGGTTCTGAATGCTTCCCTATGCACACGCACACATTACCCATACACACACATTAACCATACACACATACACATTACCCATACACGCATACACATTACCCATACACACACACACACATTACCCATACACACACATTACCCATACACACACATTAACCATACACACACACACATTAACCATACACACACACACATTAACCATACACACACACACACACATTAACCATACACGCATACACATTACCCATACACACACATTAACCATACACACACATTAACCATACACATTACCCATTACCCATACACACACATTAACCATACCCATTACCCATACACACACATTAACCATACACATTACCCATACACACATACACATTACCCATACAAACCATAAACGCACACATTACCCATACACACATACACATTACCCATACAAACCATAAACGCACACATTAACCACACACGCACACATTAACCACACACGCACACATTAACCACACACGCACACATTACCCATACGCACGCACGCACGCACGCACACACGCACACACGCACACACGCACACACACACACACACAACCCATTTGGGGTGCCAGCGTAGCCTAGTGGTTAGAGCGTTGGACTAGTAACGAAAAGGTAGGGAGATCGAATCCCCGAGCAGACAAGGTAAAAATCTGTCGTTCTGCCCCTGAACAAGGCAGTGAACCCACTGTTCCTAGGCTGTCATTGTAAAATAAGAATTTGTTCTTAACTGACTTGTCTAGTTAAATAAAGGTAAAAAAAATATATTAAAAAAAATACAAAAAATGAAATTTATATAAAAAAATGAAATATATACATACTGCTCAAAAATAAAGGGAACACTTAAACAACACAATGTAACTCCAAGTCAATCACACTTCTGTGAAATCAAACTGTCCACTTAGGAAGCAACACTGATTGACAATACATTTCACATGCTGTTGTGCAAATGGAATAGACAACAGGTGGAAATTATAGGCAATAAGCAAGACACCCCCAATAAAGGAGTGGTTCTGCAGGTGGGGACCACTGACCACTTCTCAGTTCCTATGCTTCCTGGCTGATGTTTTGGTCACTTTTGAATGCTGGCGGTGCTTTCACTCTAGTGGTAGCATGAGTTCTGCTCCCTGCAACATCCTCCAGCATGACCGGTTTGGCGGTGGGTCAGTCATGGTGTGGGGTGGCATTTCTTTGGGGGGCCGCACAGCCCTCCATGTGCTCGCCAGAGGTAGCCTGACTGCCATTAGGTACCGAGATGAGATCCTCAGACCCCTTGTGAGACCATATGCTGGTGCGGTTGGCCCTGGGTTCCTCCTAATGCAAGACAATGCTAGACCTCATGTGGCTGGAGTGTGTCAGCAGTTCCTGCAAGAGGAAGGCATTGATGCTATGGACTGGCCCGCCCGTTCCCCAGACCTGAATCCAATTGAGCACATCTGGGACATCATGTCTCGCTCCATCCACCAATGCCACGTTGCACCACAGACTGTCCAGGAGTTGGCGGATGCTTTAGTCCAGGTCTGGGAGGAGATCCCTCAGGAGACCATCCGCCACCTCATCAGGAGCATGCCCAGGCGTTGTAGGGAGGTCATACAGGCACGTGGAGGCCACACACACACTACTGAGCCTCATTTTGACTTGTTTTAAGGACATTACATCAAAGTTGGATCAGCCTGTAGTGTGGTTTTCCACTTTAATTTTGAGTGTGACTCCAAATCCAGACCTCCATGGGTTGATAAATTGGATTTCCATTGATTATTTTTGTGTGATTTTGTTGTCAGCACATTCAACTATGTAAAGAAAAAAGTATTTAATAAGATTATTTATTTCATTCAGATCTAGGATGTGTTGTTTTAGTGTTCCCTTTATTTATTTGAGCAGTACACACAGACACACAGACACACAGACACACAGACAGACAGACAGACAGACAGACAGACAGACAGACAGACAGACAGACAGACAGACAGACATATATATATACACACATACATACATACATACACATTGCCCTTACACACATTTTTACAGAAAAAGCGTGTGTGTGTGTGTGTGTGTGTGTGTGTGTGTACGACACTCACACAGGTGAACGTAGAAGGCACCCCATTGCTGGGAGCTGGCGTGGAAGTTGCCCCCCTCCACATGTAGGTAGCGCGTGCTGACCGTCTGGGACCGCAACCGGTTGAACAGGGCCACCTTGGTCCCCGATGCAATACACACTGCAGTAGGAGAGACACACACAGAGAGAGAGATAAAGAGACCACACTACATGTAACAACCACAATAACATGTCCCGGGCTGGGTGATAACATGTGAGAAAAGGGGAGAAAGCAGCCACAAAACAACCTCTACAGCTACTTAAGAATATTGAACATTGGGTCATTTTCAGGCATCAGTTGTCATCTGGTTTGAGAGCTGTAGCGCCCTCTAGCTGCAAGACCGGCTAACTTTGTTGAAGAGCAATAGTAGCATTTTGAACGGTAGATATGAGCATTGTTTAAACACGATAGAATAGTTTCAATACACATCGTGTTAGAGCAATGATTACCTCAAGGAGAGGAAGGAAGGATGCCTTTTGAAAGCATTTGAGCTGGGCCCTATGAGTGATACTGACATGTAGATTTTGTGTGTGTGTGTGTGTTGGCGTTTGTGTGACTCACGGTCTGCATTCTTCAGGGACTGTTTCTTCTTGGAGGGCTTGGAGATTACTTTGATCCTCTTACTTAGGAAGACGCCGATGTCGGCGCTGTTGCCGTAGAACATCTTGACCGACAGCATGAAGTGCTTTCTCTTGTCGGAGTCTGATATGTACAAGGTTTTGGCTGTGCAATAGTTCTGAGTGAGAGGAAAATATGAAGTCAGGCACCAGTTAGTCATTTCTTTGGTGAGAGAGTGAATGAGAGACAGAGACAGAGAGACAGAGAGACAGAGACAGAGAGAGAGAGAGAGAGAGAGAGAGAGAGAGGTGAGTGGGAGAGGAAGAAAGGGAGGGAATGAGAGAGCGAGAGAAAGAAGTGTAAAGGACCCTACCTTTCCCTCTATGTTGAGCTGCTGCATCTCCTGGTCACTGTTTCCTATCCCTATAAAGGCACAGGGCTGAGCCTCCTGCTCTGAACAGCCCTCTCTCTCCATCTCCTCTCTCTTCTTCTTCCAGCCAGAGCCCATCAGGTAGACACATGGGGGTGGACAGAAGAACCTGTACACACACACACACACACACACACACACACACACACACACACACACACACACACCAGTATAATTTACATACACTGAGTATAGCAAACATTAGGAACCTCTTCCTAATATTGAGTTACACCCCACCCCCCCTTTAGCCCTCAGAACAGCCTCAATGCGTCTGGGATTGGACTCGGCAAGGTGTCGAAAGCATTCCACAGGGATGCTGGTCCATGTTGACTCCAATGCTTCCCACAGTTGTGTTAAGTTGGCTGGATGTCCTTTGGGTGGTGGACCATTCTTGAAATACACGGGAAAATGTTGAGCGTGAAAACCCAGCACCGCTGCAGTTCTTGATACACTCAAACCGGTGCACCTGGCATCTACTACAATACCCCGTTCAAAGGCACTTAAATATTTTGCCTTGCCCATTCACCCTCTGAATGGCACACATACACAATTCATGTCTCAAGGCTTAAAAATCCTCCTTTAACCTGTCTCCTCCCCTTCATCTACACTGATTGAAATGGATTTAACAAGTGACATCAATAAGGGATCATCACCTTATCAGTCTGTCACGTAAAGAGCAGGTGTTCCTAATGTTTTGTATCCTCAGTGTACACACCACTGCCCAGCCTACACACACATCAAATGATTAGTAGCTATAATACTGTACACACACACACACACACACACAAACGATAGAACAGTCTGGAATCTACTCTGCTCTGGTCGGTCCAGAATTTTCAAAAACATGTCATACTGCATGTTAGACTTCCTGCCACTAGATGGCAGTGTGACATACTGCATGTTAGACTTTCTGCCACTAGATGGCAGTGTGACATACTGCATGTTAGACTTTCTGCCACTAGATGGCAGTGTGACATACTGCATGTTAGACTTTCTGCCACTAGATGGCAGTGTGACATAAACAAAAGAAGAAGAGCAGTACTTGGGAATGACGTTTCAGCCAAAAACAGCTACTAAAATCCTGTAAAACCTTGTTTAATTTCAAAGGAGAAGGTGAAATGTTAATACAATAACTAATTGGGCTTCCTCGAGTCTAATCTGACAAGAACTAGACTTTTAGCCAGTACCTCAGCAAGCCAGACATGTCAGGAGAAAAAACACGTAGATTACTTAAAACAACACTTTTACTAGTCTCAGTCATGTCCCCTCTTTAGGTAGAAATATCAAATGTTTTCACCCATTTTGCTCTTCAAAAGAACTAAAGCGGTTTGTTTTTATGAGCATGTGCAGGGAAAGAAGGAAAGTAGGTCAATAAGGAGACACTTGTCATGAGACAGTCTAGTCTGTGGAGAAGGAGAGTGACACATAACACCAGTCTGCTTTCACCTCCTAAAAGAGAGAGAGAAAGAGGGAGATTTCTGAGGAAAACCCATCTATACACACACACGCAATTCATTCATGCTCAGAGCTCCTGTTGTGTATCAAAACACAGACAAGCTTTCATATTGTAAACACACACCGATGCCACGATGCTACGCTCTTCCTCAGAGGGACACACTCCCGGAGAGCTGACCCAAACCACCGTCGGTCGGTTCAGAATGAAACCCGAACTAACGTGTGTGTGTGTGTGACTATGTACAGTGTACAAAACATTAGGAACAACCTCATAGTGTTGAGTTGGCGATTAAAGTTACACTACAGAGACTACAGTTACACGACAATTACACTAGAGAGACACTACAATTACACTACAGAGAGACTACAGAGAGACTACAGTTAAACTACAGATTACAGTGAGACTGCAGATACACTACAGAGACTACAGTTACACGACAATTACACTAGAGAGATAAGTTACACTACAGAGTCACTACAATTACACTACAGAGAGACAGTTAAACTACAGATTACAGTGAGACTGCAGATATACTGCAGAGAGACTACAGTTACACTAACTCCAGTTATACTGCAGAGAGACTACAGTTACACTAACTCCAGTTATACTGCAGAGAGACTACAGTTATACTAACTCCAGTTATACTGCAGAGAGACTACAGTTACACTAACTACAGTTATTCTGCAGAGAGACTACAGTTACACTAACTACAGTTATTCTGCATAGAGACTAAAATGTTCGTTGTGTAATTTTTAGCCCATCATGTGCCTTATTCCAGAGAACACTGGAATAGTTCTTCCAAACTGCCCCCCCGGTAATTATTCTATTTTTTTCATTCAATTGACTCTTATGACGGAAACCTTAGGGGGGGGTTTTATTCTAAGCATGAAGACATTCAACATCATGCCAAGCACTGAATACTCGCGCTTGGCTGCTGAATGTGTTGGTGTCTCCATACGATTTACATTGAGGAAGTATGATCATAATGTATATTTTAGCGATCCAGGGTGGACGTGACTCCATCCTGCTGATGAGAGCTGCTGAACAACGCACCTGAGATGCGTTATGAGAAAGTGATCTGGCCATTTCTACTAAGATTAGCTCAGCGGGGAACCGGAGATGCCCTGATGTGCCATCTACTACCTGTATTCACAGTCAGTGTTTCATTAAACAGGCCTAGGAGCAATACATTTCTATACAACATTTAATCAAACTGACGCATTTGGCCATGTTCAATTTCTATTCATTGGCACAAGACGAAGCCTATAAACAAAAGGATTCATTGTGAAAGTTTCTCCATTTAGGCCATGCATATGAAATATTGTATTCATTTTTTATTTAACCTTTATTTAACTAGGCAAGTCAGTTGAGAACAAATTGTTATTTTACAATGACGGACTACCCCGGCCAAACCCTAACCCGGCCAATTGTGCGCCGCCCAATGGGACTCGATCCCGGGTCTGTAGTGACTCCTCTAACACTGAGATGCAGTGCCACTTGGGGGGGGCCTTAATATATGCGTAGTGCTGCTTCTTTTCTTTCTCAAACTGCGCAAAGCACCTGTCAAACTACGTAACTCTCAGAATAACACAGGGGATTTCGTTACGCACGAAAGCTTTGTCAGAGGAACTTGGAGTTTGTCAAAAAAACAGTTATTCTGTCCGGAACTCCTCTGCCATGTGAAAATGACCACCATGGCAGACGGGACAAAACATATATACATATGTGGTGTTTTGTGTTCGTGCACATAATGACATTACCCAACCTCCCCTAGTAAAACTAATCCCGGTCCAATAGTGAATGACTCAATCGTGAGTGAATAAGTGTCAGATAAGAGAAATGGGACATATATAAATGTTCTGTTTTTGGAGACTTAATGACCAACTATGAAAACTCCAATGACTTGAAGTCTGATGTGTCCCAGGGTGCATTGCTACAAAAGGGTCGGCCCCCAAAACCAGACCCCCTCACCATTCCCCCCAAAACAGGCCCCCCCCTCACCATTCCCCCCAAAACCGGACCCCTCACCATTACCCCCAAAACCGGACCCCTCACCATTACCCCCAAAACCAGACCCCCTCACCATTACCCCCAAAACAGGCACCACTCACATCTTCTGTCCTGGTCAGTGTGACTTTAACCAGAGGACAGAGGAGAGTAGAGGACTTCAGCTATTTAACAAACACATACTGACACACGCAGTCACACACACACGCAGTCACACACACACGCAGTCACACACACACGCAGTCACACACACACGCAGTCACACACACACGCAGTCACACACACACGCAGTCACACACACACGCAGTCACACACACACACACACAACGCTGCTCCTCCTCTCTCGTGCTCCAAAACTCAGAGGTGTCACAGTGTTGGCTGAGGGCTACTGATTTACTAAGACATAGTTCTGGTGTGATGGCAGGCAGGGCTTCAATGATCAGACCCAGCCAAGAGGAAGGGGGAGGAAGAAAGAGGGAGAGAGAGGGCCTTCAGAAGTTATTCAGAACCCTGACTTTTTCCACATTTTGTTACATTACAGCCCTATTCTAAATTTGTTTTTTTTAATCCTTAGCAATCTACACACAATACCCCATTATGACAAAGCGAAAAACAGTTTTTTAGAAATGTTTGCAAATGAATTAAAAACAAAAAACAGATACCTTATTTACATAAGTATTCAGAACCTTCGTTATGAGACTAAATTGAGCTCAGGTGCATCCTGTTTCCATTGATCATCCTTGAGATGTTTCTACAACTTGATTGGAATCCACCTGTGGTAAATTCAATTGATTGGACATCATTTGGAAAGGCACACACAAGTCTATATAAGGTCCCACAGTTGACAGTGCATGTCAGAGCAACAACCAAGCTATGAGGTTGAAGGAATAGTCCGTAGAGCTCTGAGACAGGATTGTGTCGAGGCACAGATCTGGGGAAGGGTACCAAAACATTTCTGCAGCATTGAAGGTCCCCAAGAACACAGTGGCCTCCATCATTCTTATACGGAAGAACTTTGGAACCACCAAGACTCTTCCTAGAACTAGACGCCCAGCCAAACTGAGCAATCGGGTGAGAAGGGCCTTGGTCAGGGAGGTGACCAAGAACCCGATAGTCACTCTGACAGAGCTCTTGAGTTCCTCTGTGGAGATGGGAGAACCTTCCAGAAGGACAACCATCTCTGCAGCACTCCAACAATCAGGCCTTTTCGGTAGAGTAGCCAGATGGAAGCCACTCCTCAGTAAAAGGCACATGACAGCCATCTTGGAGTTTGCCAAAAGGCGCCTAAAGACTCTCAGACCATGAGTAACAAGATTCTCTGGTCTGATGACACCAAGATTGAACTCTTTGGCCTGAATGCCAAGCGTCACATCTTGAGGAAACCTGGCACCATACCTACGGTGAAGCATGGTGTTGGCAGCATCATGCTGTGGGGATGTTTTTCAGCGGCAGGGACTGGGAGACTAGTCAGGATCGAGGGAAAGATGAACGGAGCAAAGTACAGAGAGATCCTTCATGGAAACCTGCTCCAGAGCTCGCAAGACCTCAGACTGTGGTGAAAGTTCACCTTCCAACAGGACAATGACCCCAAGCACACAGCCAAGACAATGCAGGAGTGGCTTCGGGACAAGTCTCTGAATGTCCTTGAGTGGCCCAGCCAGAGACCGGACTTGAACTCGATCAAACATCTCTGAAAAGACCTGAAAATAGCTGTGCAGCGATGCTCCCCATCCAACCTGACAGAGTTTGAGAGAATCTGCAGAGAAAAATGGGAGCAACTCGCCAAATACAGGTGTGGCAAGCTTGTAGCATCATGCCCAAGAAGACTCAAGTCTGTAATCGCTGCCAAAGGTGCTTCAACAAAGTACTGAGTCAAGTGTCTGAATACTTACATAAATATAATATTTAACATTTCTATAAATTAGCAAACATTTCTAAAAACCTGTTTTTGCTTTGTCATTATGGGGTATTGTGTGTAGATTGATGACAGGGAAAAAAACTATTTAATACATTTTAGAATAAGGCTGTAACCTAACAAAATGTGGAAAAAGTCCAGGGGTCTGAACACTTTCCTAAGGCACTGTATACATAGATACAGAGAGAGACAGAGAGAGCGAGAACGAGAGAGCGAGAGAGATATGCAAGGTCCCCTCCAAGGCATTATTCTGTCTAATCCCCTACAACTGGATGACCATATTCAGAACAGCTCATTTACTCCCTACACACACCCCATCCACCATTCTAACCTAACATTAGTACAGCAACTAGGAAACAGTCTACCCACTTCTACCCAGTCATAACCCCCTACCTACCACAGTGTGCTCCCCAACCCTGTAACCCTGCCATTCCCCTGCCATCTACCCTTTAACCTCCTGGATGTGCCCTGCAGAAAACCTAACCGCTTAACCCTGTCTGGACGCAGTAGGAAATGGAAAGCCGGAGGGGCCAAAACACCTACATCACACACAGACACAACGGAATGTGACTTCGCTTTTTTTTCAACCTCCTTTTAGTCCATACTATTAACCCTTGACCTATTGACTTATAATGAAACAGGGAACTCTTCAACGTGCCTTTTTGGGTAGGGACTGTGTTAGTTACTACACCAGGTATGGTGGTAGCAGTATCATGCTGTGGGGATGTATTTCAGTGGCAGGGACTGGGAGACTAGTCAGAATCGAGGGCAAGATGAACGGAGCAAAGTACAGAGAGATCCTTGATGAAATCCTGCTCCAGAGTGCTCAGGACCTCAGACTAGGGTGAAGGTCATCACACTCACCAGGTAGGGTCTGTGCGAGGTACTACACCAGGCAGGGTCTGTGCGAGGTACTACACCAGGCAGGGTCTGTGCGAGGTACTACACCAGGCAGGGTCTGTGCGAGGTACTACACCAGGCAGGGTCTGTGCGAGGTACTACACCAGGCAGGGTCTGTGCGAGGTACTACACCAGGCAGGGTCTGTGCGAGGTACTACACCAGGCAGGGTCTGTGCGAGGTACTACACCAGGCAGGGGCTGTGCGAGGTACTACACCAGGCAGGGTCTGTGCGAGGTACTACACCAGGCAGGGTCTGTGCGAGGTACTACACCAGGCAGGGGCTGTGCGAGGAATGTGGGAAGTATGGAAGAGTATGGAAAGTTGTGTGTAGGGTAAGTGATGGTTGATTACCTTTTTTCATTGCCATAAGATTTCTGGGCAACTTTTGCATGCAGGATCAGGACAGTTTGGTCTCCTCGCTCCTTCAGGTAATTCCTCATCGCTTCTCTGTGAAGAAGGGAAGAAGTTAGAAACAGAGGGATGGAAAGTGGGAGACATGAGAGAGAGGTTTGTTATTCATCCATTTATATAAACAAGTTATAGATGACAGAAGCGACAGAGATAAAGTAAACTGAACAAAAATATAGAAGCAACATGCAACAATTTCAACGATTTTACTGAGTTACAGTTTATATAAAGAAATCAGTCAATTGAAATATATGAATTAAGCCCTAATCTATGGATTTCACGATTGGGCAGGGGCACAGCCATGGGTGAGCTTGGGAAGGCATAGGCCCACCGACTGGGAGCCAGGCCCAGCCAATCAGAATGCGTTTTCCCCACAAAAGGGCTTTATTACTGACAGAAATACTCCTCAGTTTCATCAGCTGTCCGGGTGGCTGGTCTCAGACGATCCTGCAGGTAAATAAGCCGGATGTGGAGGTCCTGGGCTGGCGTGGTTACACTGCAGTCGTGAGGCCGGTTGGACGTACTACCAAATTCTTTAAAACAATGTTGGAGGCAGCTTATGGTAGAGAAATTAACATTAAATTCTCTGGCAACAGCTCTGGCGAACATTCCTGCAATCGTCCGGCCAAATGCACGCTTGAGACATCTGTAGCATTGCGTTGTGTGACAAAACTGCACATTTTATAGTGGCCTTTTATTGTCCCTAGCACAAGGTGCAGCTGTGTAATGATCATACCGTTTAATCAGCTTCTTGATATGCCACACCTGTCAGGTGGATGGATTATCTTGGCAAAGGAGAAATGCTCACTAACAGGGATGTAAAAAAATTCACACAAAATTTGAGAGAAATAAGCTTTTTATGTGTATGGAAAATGTCGGGGATCTTTTATTTCAGCTCATGAAACATGGGACCAACACTTTACATGTTGCATTTATATTTTTGTTCAGTATAGATAAAACCAAAAAACAGGAACATGAAAACTCCGGGTCAATAAAACTAACATTTTAAACATGGAGAGACAGGAATATTTTGACAAGTTCCAGTTTGATTAGCCAACTCTCTGGTGTGCTGAAGGTTGTGTTGCTTACACACACACACTCTGCACACACAGACCGCTCACACACAGACACATGGACACACACAGTTTGGTGCCAAAAGCTATGTTCTCTCCAGCTGGGCTGACTGAAAGGAGGGAGGGAAAAATAAAACACCAAAGTCCTGAGCTCACCACCAAAGAATCCACATCTCGTGTCAAAATGTTGCAAGGCCCGTGCTCCAATTACTTCTGTCACCTAAGCAAAAACATAAATGGGTTTCCATCGCATTTTCAACTCTACTGATGGTTTTGGCACAACAAATGTTGCGTTATATAGCGAATGTGCCCACTCTGCTCTTAGCAACAGTGCTCTAGCCAACAGCTACCAGCTTCATTGCAGGTATAGCCTACATAATGAGATTATGGACAAAAGAGCAAGATTTCTATTTGTCAAACGGAAGTCAAGATAATAAACTGTCCCGACTCGTAGCGGGAGAACCGAACACCATGACATCGTGTGGCTCAGTTTACTTTGATATGATGGTTATTATATCAATGTCTGCGCATAAAAGCATTTCCACCGCCATTTCTCGCATAATTCATTTTACCGGCACAAAAAGATCCCACCTTGTCGAGCGTATTTTGTTTGGTCAACATTTGGAAATTTGACCGACAAATGTGCTGTTTCCATCAGGCCTGTCACGCAAAAAAAAATGTATTCGACGTACTTTACTGGCATAAAAAAGGTTGGATAGACACCTGGTTACTGTGTGTGTACTCGTTGAAAAGCACACAGCTAAAGATTTTCAGACTAGCAGGGGTCAAGGGTGACCCTGAACAGACACAATGGCCCATTTGCACAGATGTCAGTGTCACCTGACATGTCCAGTGACACAGAAAGGGAGTCATACACATACACACATTAGGGCTGGGCGATATGGCCAAAATATATCACTAGATTTGTTTTTGACAGGATGATACCATTTGGCGGTATCATGCCATTTGGCGGTATCATGCCATTTGGCGGGATGATGCCATTTGGCGGGATGATGCCATTTGGCGGGATGATGCCATTTGGCGGGATGATGCCATTTGGCGGGATGATGCCATTTGGCGGGATGATGCCATTTGGCGGGATGATGCCATTTGGCGGGATGATGCCATTTGGCGGGATGATGCCATTTCGCGGTATTTGAATAATACAAGTTCTATGAGTAGTGCTTGACCTTAGGGTGGCAACACATTCATTTTAAGTGTTTTCAAATGGGGCTTTCTGCATTCTGATTGTTTTATACTGTTCAATCAAACTTCAACCAAAAGGTGATATTGCAATTTTAAATTTTTACCTTTATTTAACTAGGCAAGTCAGTTAAGAACAAATTCTTATTTTCAATGAGATTTTTACCTCGTCAGCTCAGGGATTCGATCTTGCAACCTTTCAGTTACAAGTCCAACGCTCTAACCACTAGGCTTCCTGCCGCCCCAATTGCGATTGGACTTGTGTGAACTGTTGGAATCATGGAAATTATTAGGGGTAATTGTGGGAATGATTATTCTAATTCTATAGTTAGAATGTAATACTGGGCACTTTGAACACAGTGTTGTTTGACATGACAATGAATGAAAAAGCCATGGGGGCATTATTGTGACAGGGGTAGGAACCAAAGTGTTGGTTAGTGTTTCCCAGGGGAGTGGGACCCTATAGACTTCAACTACATTAAATGTTCTCTTACTTCATGTAGTTAACATATTCATGCGTCCCCTATTTCTCTCGGATTTAGAAGATACGGTTGCACAAACATGCTGATTTAGGCCTCCACCAGCACTGCCATCAGGCTGTATTAGCTAGATAGCTAGCCAACTAACGCAGCTAGCTAGAGATTAGCAGCTAACACTATTTTATCCACAACTTGATAAAAAATAAATAAACATACTTGCCGTTTGCAGACAGTAAGACACACAAACTAATAGTGTAATTATAGAACGCTTGTGGATTTATATTAAGAAGCGGAAACAGCATCATTGTCATCAACATATTGTTGCATCTGCTGCACAGACTGAAGAGAATGGTTGACAAATTATCTTGTGGTCGAAAAACATCAACTGCACTCCATGAGCGAGCAGGGGCGGGTGGCGTATCACATTTAACAAACCATACATTGGTTATAGAAGGGCAAGTAAAAACCAAAACTGGTCCGTGCATCAATAGTGGTGTCGAGTAAAATACAGTATACCACCCAGTCCACACACTAGACAGGCCTATTTTACGGAAAGCAAAGAGCTCCCTGAACCACGAGAGGGAGGGAGGCAGGGAACCATTGGTTACTACACTTCACTAACCATTAGTGGAAAGACCAAGGCCAGAGAGATGGATGGAAAGAAAACAGACCACTCTGCGGTGCCTATAATCATCTGAGAGAACAGAACAGAGAGAGAACAGATTCTAAACCTAAGCCACGTCTAATGATTTCTTTCTTTTAATGAGTTCAAAATCGACACCACTCTGCGGTGCCTATAATCATCTGATGCTACAGTGATCTCCTCCACTGATATTTCTACATGTTGCTTTGGCATGGCACTGGGCGTGCACACACACACAGGAACCCACAGCCCTGAGTGATTACAGGGAAACACACTCGCTCAGCTCAGAACACGGTCATGTCATGCTCACAGGGTGTCATTGGACACCACTGATACTGATTGTGACCTTCCTGCCTAGAGGGTGACATCAGATATAAGACTAAGGTGGAAAAGAGATGTGGAATTAACGTGACCCCTAGACACTGGTCTGAGGACAGTTTTGCACTTCCCTGCCTAATGGTCACTATTTGGATATGTGGTGGGTAGGCTGATCCTGGATCTGTGCCTAAGTGACAACTTCTAGGGGGGGGGGAGACAGCTGTCATATTGGCGAAGCTATTTTGTAGTTTGTTTTTCTCGTTGGTCAGTTGTGTTTGTAGCTAGTACCTCGAGTTGCCAGAGCAGGGGAAATGAAAGTTCCAGATTTCACCCTAAAGATGAGACTTTTGAGGAAGTGTGTGGGTTAAGATTCACCCCAGTGTGTTGTTGCCACCTCACAAATATGGCTGCTGCCCTGTGGATGACTGGAGGTAAACTACACGATTTGTTGTTGGATCAGAGCTGACTGGCAGAGATGGCCTCAAAGCTAACCAAGAAAAAAACGAAAGAAAGAGAGAGAGAAAAGAGTGAGAGATTGCTGCAGCATCTAGAGTAGAAAATAGCCCGTTTTTGTTTAGTTTTTTTTACCTCACAAGCACTGGTTGATTGTAGAGCTGGGAATTGCCAGGGACCTTATGATACGATATTATCACAAAACTCAGTTGCAGATACGATATGTATTGAGATTCTCATGAATTGAGATTCGATACTGTGATTTCATTACAATTCGATGTTCCAAACATATTGCTCACCGTATGTCTGCTGCACAAGAACGAGAGAGCCATGGGAAAACCAGTTTTGATCAGTCGTGGAAATAATTTAAAAGGTTGAGAACAAGCTATTAAAAAAAAAAATAGAGGTTTCGATGGAGGTTCAGCAAACTGGCACAAAAATAATATTGCAATATATTGTCAAAAATAATATTACGATATGTAACTATCAATTTTTTCCCCCCCATCACTAGTTGATAGTTAAAGTAGGATTAGAGTGTAACAGGACTGTTCTCCACAAAAACGATGGGATATTCCAAAAGCAGATCTTGGTCAAAAACCAATAAATGCATTTCAATCCTGGTTACAAATGGTTGGTCCTATAGTAAGACTGTTGTCCCATGTTGGTTCAGAAGTTCATACTAACAGTCCTGGGGGACGACTGTTGGTTAAGATGTGGTTGTTGTCGTAGAGCATGTGTGTGTGTTTGTGTGTGTGTGTGAAGGCAGTGAAGGGAGCACCATTAAATCTCTTACACCCCCTGGAGAGGCCAGATGGCACAAGGCCAAGTTCAACCAGCATTCACACATCATGTTCTCATTCACACACACACACACACACACACACACACACACACACGGGTTTCTGTTAAGAAAATGTGGCTCTGGACATTTGACCGGCAACATTTTGAATTACCCACGGTGATCAGAATGACATAAGTCACATTTAGATTATGGTAATTAATTATAACGGAACATGCAAATGGAAGATGCAACAATGTGCGGTCCTTCTGACTGAATTCTGACCTGCATTTTGAAGAGGTTACAATAACTGTCCACATTAACTTTCTCTCAGCCAACAAGACGAGTACCGAACATCACTAGCCTATATCAATCCACTATCCTCCATAGTAGACGATTTTACCTATTCTATTTCTCAGCTTGTCGAGAAAGAAATAGCCTATTCCAAACAGACTCTTGGACCGTTGTGGGACAATAGATTCCAAATTCATACAATTTAAATGCTGATAAAAACGATTAATTTCTTCACATTATAAGCGCAGCAATGCACACAAGGCAGTAGGCTACATTCAAATGTTCGTTCCATAATGCAATTAGCGGGAAAACAGCGTTGTCCAAAAGGGTAGTGCACATGAAAACGGTTTCATGGGTCAGATGTAATTTAGACATTTTGATCATCTAATAGGCTACTTTGAAGCAAGGTATTAATAATATGTATTAAAACGTTCAGGTTTCAAACAATTAAGTATATGTTTTAAAATGTGCTCGTGCTGTCTGACAGATTTTATCTCAAAGGCTCTGTCTCTGTATGCTGTAAGTGTGTGATAAATAACAAATATACTGTACACATGTACCAATTTAAATCCACTAAATTATTCTAATTAAATCTATAGACCAACAGCATGACCAGTCAAACGTACAGTGCAGTCGAAAAGTATTCAGACCCACTGACTTTTTCCACATTTTGTTACGTTGCAGCCGACAGGTAGCCTAGTGGTTAGAGCATTGGACTAGTAACTAAAAGGTTGCAAGATCGAATCCCCCAGCTGACAAGGTACAAATCTGTCGTTCTGCCCCTGAACAAGGCAGTTAACCCACTGTTCCTAGGCAGTCATTGAAAATAAGAATTTGTTCTTAACTGACTCGCCAAGTTAAATAAAGGTTAAATAAAATTTAAAAAAATACAATATTTCATATGAATGGCCTAAATGGATCAACTTTCACTTAAATAAATAAAAATCTAAAATCAAATCAATCTACACAGATAATTTTAGCACATTTTGTAAAAATAAAAAACGTAAAAATCTAATTTACATAAGTATTCAGAGCCTTTACTCACCCTTGGCAGTGAGTCTTCCTGCGTATGACGCTACAAGCTTGGCACACCTGTATTTGGGGAGTTTCTCCCATTCTTCTCTGCAGATCCTCTCAAGCTCTGTCAGGTTGGATGGGGAGCGTCGCGGCACAGCTGTTTTCAGGTCTCTCCGGGCTCTGGCTGGGCCCCTCAAGGATATTCAGAGACTTGTCCCGAAGCCACTCCTGCGTTGTCTTGGCTGCATGCTTAGGGTCGTTGTCCTGTAAGAAGGGGAACCTTCGCCCCAGTTTGAGGTCCTGAGGGCTCTGGAGCAGGTTTTCATCAAGGATCTCTCTGTACTTTGCTCCGTTCATCTTTCCCTCGATCCTGACTAGTCTCCCAGTCCCTGTCGCTGAAAAACATCCCCACAGCATGATGCTGCCACCACCATGCTTCACCGTAGGTATGGTGCCAGGCTTCCTCCAGATGTAACGCTTGGCATTCAGGCCAAAGAGTTCAATCTTGGTTTCATCAGACCAGAGATTCTTGTTTCTCATGGTTTTAGGGTTCTTTAGGTGACTTTTGGCAAACTCCAAGTGGGCTGTCATGTGGCTTCCGTCTGACCACTCCACCATAAAGGCCTGAATGGCTTGGTTTTTCCTCTGACATGCAATGTCAACTGTGGGACCTTAGATAGGCAGGTGTGTGCGCCTTTCCAAATCATGTCCAATCAATTTAAATTTACCACAGGCGGACTCTAATCAAGTTGTAGAAACATCTCAAGGATGATCAATGAAAACAGGATGCACCTGAGCTCAATTTTGAGTCTCATAGCAAAGGTTCTGAATACTTATGTAAATACGGTATCTGTTTTTGTTTTTAATACATTTGTAAACATTTCTAAAAACTTGTTTTCAGTTTGTCATTATTGTGTCTAGATCTAAAAAAATAAAAATAAAAAATAAAACGTTTTTAAATACTATATATATATTTCATCTATTTTAGAAGAAGGCTGTAACGTAACGAAATGTGGAAAGGGTCTGAATACTTTACGAATACACCTATCGGTTGTTTTGCTCTAGAACGCCAAAAGACTTGTCTGAAAGTAGCCAGGTACCGGTAAAAAAAAAAAATGAATATAAGTAATGTATACATGGAAGTAGTTTGTGCCAAAAAAAAAAAAAAGGGGTTAAATATGTTTAAAAAATATAATTCCTAATCTCAGATATAGGACAGACACTTTTTTGTTTACTATCTGTTATTCAATGCCTTTCTATGGGCTAAGAAACATCCTCTCACTGTCAACTGTGTTTATTTTCAGCAAACTTAACACAAGTAAATATTTCTATGAACATAAGATTCAACAACTGAGACATAAACTGAACAAGTTCCACAGATATGTGACTAACAGAAATTGAACAATGCGTCCCTGGACAAAGGGGGGGGGGGGCAGCCCTCACCCTCCGATCCAACAGGTCCCAGACATGCTCAATGGGCTCTTCGCTGGCCATGGCAAAACACTGACATTCCTGTCTTGCAGGAAACCACACACACAGAATGAGCAGTATGGCTGGTGGCATTGTCATGCTGGAGGGTCATGTCAGGATGAGCCTGCAGGAAGGGTACCACATGAGGGAGGAGGATGTCTTCCCTGTAACGCACAGCGATGAGATTGCCTGCAATGACAACAAGCTCAGTCCGATGATGCTGTGACACACTGCCCCAGACCATGACGGACCCTCCACCTCCAAAATCGATCCTGCTCCAGAGTACAGGCCTCAGTGTAACGCTCATTCCTTCGACGATAAACGGAAATCCGACCATTACCACTGGTGAGACAAAACCGCGACTCGTCAGTGAAGAGCACTTTTTGCCAGTCCTGTCTGGTGAGGACCTGCCTTACAACAGGCTTACAAGCCCTCAGTCCAGCCTCTCTCAGCCTATTGCGGACAGTCTGAGCACTGATGGAGGGATTGTGCGTTCCTGGTGTAACTCGGGCAGTTGTTGTTGCCATCCTGTACCTGTCCCGCAGGTGTGATGTTCGGATGTACCGATCCTGTGCAGGTGTTGTTACACGTGGTCTGCCACTGTGAGGACGATCAGCTGTCCGTCTTGTCTCCCTGTAGCGCTGTCTTACGCGTCTCACAGTACGGATATTGTAATTTATTGCCCTGGCCAGATCTGTAGTCCTCATGCCTCCTTGCAGCATGCCTAAGGCACGTTCACACAGATGAGCAGGGACCCTGGGCATCTTTTTCAGAGTCAGTAGAAAGGCCTCTTTAGTATCCTAAGTTTTCATAGCTGTGACCTTAATTTCCTACCGTCTGTAAGCTGTTAGTGTCTTAACGACCGTTCCACAGGTGCATGTTCATTAATTGTTTATGGTTCATTGAACAAGCATGGAAAACAGTGTTTAAACCCTTTACAATGAAGATCTGTGAAGTTATTTTAATTTTTGCAAATTATCTTTGAAAGACAGGGTCCTGAAAAAGGGAAGTACATTTTTTTGCTGAGTTAAGCAGTAAGGCCAAATTCATTGTTTAATCAAATACATTTTTTACATTTATTTCTAACTAAAATTCTAAATCAAATAACAAAATGACCCTTGGTATGACCATCTTAAAACAATGTAAGCTTAGTTAGCAATGTTAGCAATGCAAGCAATGTTAGCTTAGTTAGCAATGCAAGCAATGTTAGCTTAGTTAGCAATGCAAGCAATGTTAGCTTAGGTAACAATGCAAGCAATGTTAGCTTAGTTAGCAATGCAAGCAATGTTAGCTTAGTTAGCAATGCAAGCAATGTTAGCTTAGTAGAACGCCCATCAGGATCAGACTCTAGGCTAACCAGGCAAAGGGTAGCTAACTAGAATGCTGGTGGTGACTGGTTAGCTACGAGGAAGCAATGCACGGTATGCATAATCGGAGGCGGAGCCAGAGCAGAGCTGAGCCTGTCTGCCCACACTCATCACTTGCTCCCCCACAGCTCACCAGCTGAACAGAACTGCACTTGTCTCGATTTAGTCAACTGAAATGAAAAATCTGTTTTTTCTGGGTCTATTTAGTCAATTCAAATCAAATCCCATTTTCAAATCAAATCAAATTCACATACACATATTTAGCAAATGTTATTATGGGTGTAGCAAAAGCTTGTGTTCCTAGCTCCAACAGTGCAGTAGTATCTAACAATTCACAACAATACACACATCTAAAAGTAAAATAATGGAATTAGGACGAGCAATGTCGCAGTGGCATTGACTAAAATACAGTAGAATACAATACAGTATATACATATGAGATGAGTAAAGCAGTATATAAACATTATTAAAGTGACTAGTGTTCCATTATTAAAGTGGCCAGTGATTCTATGTCTATGTATATAGGGCAGCAACCTCTAAGGTGCAGGGTTATGTAACCGGGTGGTAGCCGGCTAGTGATGGCTATTTAACAGTCTGAGGACCTTGAGAAAGAAGCTGTTTTTCCAGTCTCTCGGTCCCAGCTTTGATGCACCTGTACTGACCTCGCCTTCTGAATGATAGCAGGGTGAACAGACCGTGGCTCGGTGGTTGTTGTCCTTGATGATCTTTTTGGCCTTCCTGTGACATGCTCTCAATTGTGCATCTGTAAAAGTTTGTGAGGGTTTAAGGTGCAAAGACACATTTCTTCAGCCTCCTGAGGTTGAAGAGGCACTGCTGCTCCTTCTTCACCACACTGTCTGTGTGGGTGGACCATTTCAGATTGTCAGTGATGTGTATGCCGAGGAACTTGAAGCTTTTCACCTTCTCTACTGCGGTCCTGTCGATGTGTATAGGGGCGTGCTCAATCTGCTGTTTCCTGAAATCCATAATCAGCTCCTTTGTTTTGTTGACGTTGAGGGAGAGGTTATTTTCCTGGCACCACTCCGGCAGGGTCCTCTCCTCCTCCCTGTAGGCTTTTTTGTCATTATTGGTAAATCAGGCCTACTACTGTTGTGTCCTCTGCAAACTTGATGATTGAGTTGGAGACGTGCGTGGCCAAGCAGTCATGGGTATACAGGGAGTACAGGAGGGGGCTGAGCACACACCCTTGTGGGACCCCAGTGTTGAGGATCAGAGAAGTGGAGGTGTTGTTTCCTACCTTCACCACCAGGGGGCGGCCCGTCAGGAAATCCAGGACCAAGTTGCACAGGGCGGGGTTCAGACCCAGGGCCCTGGGATTAATGATAAGCTATGAGTTATAGTCTCATCAATTGACACTTGAAAAATAGGTGTTTGACTAATATTTTTTTGATGAAATGAACACTGGTTGAGTAGTTAACCTATTAACTACCCATCGGCCTCTGTCTATGTGGGCCATTTTCAATGAGAAGAGTAGTTAACAGTTGAAAGGAGAAGTGAGAACGGCTCAAAGAGTTGTCAGATTGACCAGGGTACAGCACCAACTCAACTTCCTATATTCACACACACACACACACACACACACACACACACACACACACCCTAACACGGACAGACTAACACGGACAGACTAACACGGACAGACGTGCTCTAACTTTCTATAATTTTTTTATATGATTTATATAACAGTGTTATGGACACACTGACAAACATGTGCTCACAAACACACACAGAGGAAGAACAAGAGGGGTGGGGTGACACAAGCAAGGCATAAAATTAACTTTTTGGTCCACCAGCCACTGTGGCCACCAGCAACACAGATTTTTTACCAGCCCAAATTTTTAGCTAAATTTACACCAACAAAAACACAAAAAAAACAGATGAGCATGCTTTGTAAATGTTTCTAAAACAATAAATGTATTACTATTAAGAAGTGAGTCTTTTAACCAAAATATCACAGTTGAGGCAAAAATGTTCACCTGCCCCTTTAAGGGCGGGAGGTTACCATGGTAACGCGACTAGTCATGTTTGTACCTGTAAGATTGACTAGTTGAAGTGTTGTCTTCTCTTCCCTAGCAGTTGAAATTCAAACATAGAAAAACAACCTAGCTTGTGAACAAAACAATGGAAATAGCCAAGAAACACAAGGACAGACTCACTTTAGATCAACTTTTATGCCTGTATGCAGCGCTTCTAAAAGTGAATCTTTCACTCAGCTCTTCACATGTGCACAGCCCCCAACCAGGCAGTGTTGCAATGCAAGGTGGGATAGATAGTCTATAGGATATGTAGTTCTTTGACTTTGTGCGATTCATTTAGCAGCTATGAAACAAAATGGCAGAAATACTTTGAAAACAGCTACTGCAGGTCCAGTGGTGTAAAGTACTTAAGTAGTTTTTGGGGGCATCTGTACTTTACTATTTATATTTTTGACAACTTTTACTTTATTTTCTTTAGGAATGTAGTAATCTACATTTTACTCCATACATTTTCCCTAAAGCCCAAAAGTACTAGTTACATTTTAAATGCTTAGCAGGTCAGGAAAAAGGTACAATTCACACACTTATCAAGAGAACATGTGGTCATCCCTACTGACTCTGATCTGGCGGACTCACTAAACACACATGCTTCATTTGTAAATAATGTCTGAGTGTTGGAGTGTGCCCCTGGCTATCAGTACATTTTCAAAAGAAGAAAAATGGTGCTATCTGCTTTGCTTAATATAAGGAATTAGAAATTATTGATACTTCTAATTTTGATACTTAAGTATATTTAGAACCAAAAAAATGTTTTACTTTTACTCAAGTAGTATTTTACTGGGTGACTTTCACTTTTACCTGAGTAACTTTCTATCAAGGTATCTATACTTTTACTCAATTATGACAATTGGGTACTTTTTCCATTTTTTACACTGTGGAGCCCTGACCAACCACCAATGTGGCCGGTGAAAAAGACCAAACGCACAGCCGACACGCACAGCTGACACTACAACAGCCATGCAACAACAAAACAACAAAAGATGACCGGAACACAACACACAAACAAAAGAGACATGCAAGGAGACGCGAGGTACGCAACCACACAAGAGATGCCACAGCACATCAAAAGGAAAACTGAATAGGAGATTGCCGGACAGGAGAATGGAGGACAGATCTATACTACACAAGTCAATACTGGACAGAAAAACTAAACATGCAATGAAAACATGTTGGTAGAGCATGGTGCTTGCAATGCCAGGGTTGTCGGTTCGATTCCCATGGGGGACCAGATGAAAATGTATGCACTCACTAACATTACTTACTGTTAGCCGCTCTGGATAACAGCATCTGCTAAATGACTAAAATGTAAACGTAAAATTATGTTTAAACAAGCCAAGAGTCACATGGACACACCAAGCAAAGGGGACAAGTTAAATGACAACGGAAAGCTACAGGCTAGCGGTATACAACAGAAAGCTACAGGCTAGCGGTATACAACAGAAAGCTACGGGCTAGCGGTATACAACAGAAAGCTACGGGCTAGCGGTATCCAACAGAAAGCTACAGGCTAGCGGTATCCAACAGAAAGCTACAGGCTAGCGGTATCCAACAGAAAGCTACAGGCTAGCGGTATACAACAGAAAGCTACAGGCTAGCGGTATACAACAGAAAGCTACAGGCTAGCGGTATACAACAGAAAGCTACGGGCTAGCGGTATCCAACAGAAAGCTACGGGCTAGCGGTATCCAACAGAAAGCTACAGGCTAGCGGTATCCAACAGAAAGCTACAGGCTAGCGGTATACAACAGAAAGCTACGGGCTAGCGGTATACAACAGAAAGCTACGGGCTAGCGGTATCCAACAGAAAGCTACGGGCTAGCGGTATCCAACAGAAAGCTACAGGCTAGCGGTATCCAACAGAAAGCTACAGGCTAGCGGTATCCAACAGAAAGCTACAGGCTAGCGGTATCCAACAGAAAGCTACAGGCTAGCGGTATCCAACAGAAAGCTGCAGGCTAGCGGTATCCAACAGAAAGCTGCAGGCTAGCGGTATCCAACAGAAAGCTGCAGGCTAGCGGTATCCAACAGAAAGCTGCAGGCTAGCGGTATCCAACAGAAAGCTGCAGGCTAGCGGTATCCAACAGAAAGCTGCAGGCTAGCGGTATCCAACAGAAAGCTGCAGGCTAGCGGTATCCAACAGAAAGCTACAGGCTAGCGGTATCCAACAGAAAGCTACAGGCTAGCGGTATCCAACAGAAAGCTACAGGCTAGCGGTATCCAACAGAAAGCTACAGGCTAGCGGTATCCAACAGAAAGCTACAGGCTAGCGGTATCCAACAGAAAGCTACAGGCTAGCGGTATACAAGAGAAAGCTACAGGCTAGCGGTATACAAGAGAAAGCTACAGGCTAGCGGTATACAAGAGAAAGCTACAGGCTAGCGGTATACAAGAGAAAGCTACAGGCTAGCGGTATACAACAGAAAGCTACAGGCTGGCGGTATAGCTTTGTGTGCCACTGGCAGAGAGATTGACAGACAGAGACAAAGGGCAAAGTGGGGCTCAGTAATGATGTGTCTGCGTGTGTGGAGTTAAGCCGGGCTACAGATACGGCACAGCAGACAGCATCTGTCCAGTGTATCTGTCACAGTGTCTAGCTACACCAGAATAGAGTGTAATCACCCAGACCCCCCCCAGCGTCGTCCTGGTTGGCCCGGGGTAGGCCATCATTGTAAATAAAAATCTGTTCTTAACTGACTTGCCTAGTTAAATCAAGGTTAAATCAAATTAAAATACACTTTTTTTTTTTTAAACCTGCAGCTGGCTAGGAGAGGGAGGGGCACACACACACACACAGGGTCAAATGCGGGCACACACAAAGTCAAAAAGGCACACACACACAGAGGAAAAAAACTGAGTCTTCGAGGCCTATTGGTGAACGCCCCTTTGGATCACAAAGGGGACATGACACCCGTCCTCAACACAGGACCCTTGGGTTAAATGAAAACATCAAAAAACAGTCACGTCAGTCAGCATACCCTCTCCCATTGTCATTAAGGCACAATGGGCTGAGAATTGACTGTCAGAGGAAACTGAAATCCCCCCCCCCCAGTCAACTTAATTTGTGACGTCAGGCACATTCTAGTTCATTAAAATCACATGACAATAAATAAGGCCTACATTCATATAGGCTACAGGTAAGTGTAAAATTGAGTCAGATCTCACAGCATATATTATAGATTTTCATTTTCAGAATGAGTCTCAAGTGTCTCCGAAGTTTCCCCTGAAGCATTGGTGACCAGGTTTCTTCTCCAAAGCAACAAAGCCAGGCAGCATTTCAAGCCGTCTACAGTGTGTTTTGTATCAGCTGAACAGTGGAACAGCCTGGCTGACAGTGGGGCCCTGAAGGACCCTGGCTTTTAGCTGCCCCCGTCACTTCCAAACTAAAATCAACAGGGCCACGCTCTGGGGTAACTGCAACATAGACACAGCTGCACACACACACACACACCTTTCATAGACAACATCTCTAAACTAACTACAGTGTCTTTCTCCTGACCGTCGGTAACAACAGTCTTCCCTGTGGCTTAGTTGGTAGAGCATGGTGTTTGCAACACCAGCATGGTGTGTGCTACGCCAGGGTTGTGGGTTCGATTCCCACGGGGGGCCAGTACAAAAAATAAATACATTTTTTTTCAATAAAATGCATGAAATGAAATGTATGCATTCACTACTGTAAGTCGCTCTGGATAAGAGCGTCTGCTAAATGACTAAAATGTAAAATATAAGTGTTTGGTGAATGGAGAGGGGGAGAGATCAAAAGGCGGAGAGGACAGGGCCCCCTCCAAAACAACGCTTGTGTGTTCCAGAGAATGCTCAATCCATCATTTTCCGCGTACGTACACACAGAGAGATAGATATTAGGTTTTGTTGTGGAATTGTTAGATATTAGATATTGCTGCACTGTCGGATCTAGAAGCATAGGCATTTCACTACACTCACAATAACATCTACTAACCACGTGTCTGTGACCAATAAAATCTGATTTGATAGGCACACACACACACAGAAATATCCTCCTCTCTCTCCAGGCTGGCTGACTGACCAAAGGACCAACAGACCAGTCTCCTGGCCTCATCTCACCCCTAACCATAACAAGCCCTGTTGAACTGTCTGTGAATAAAACAAGCATACTGAAATGTGTGTGTGTGTGTGTGTGTGTGTGTGTGTGTGTGTGTGTGTGTGTGTGTGTGTGTGTACTCACCTTGTTAGGCGCTGTGGTTGAGGGCGCTCCCCAAACTTCCTGCAGAGAAAGCGAGAGACCAAAACTTGAGTACGCAGCTAAACACACACACACACACACACACACACACACACACACACACACACACACACACCAGGTAGGAGATGAGAAAGCACACCTGGTTACAGACAGAGAGAGAGAGAGAGAGAGAGAGAAAGACAGAGAGAGACAGAGACAGGCAGCTGCTGTCCTTGTGGCCTTGGCAGCATGAGACCATCTGACAGTGGCCAAACACAGACAGGTGGCGAGGACAGACGCTTTAACACAGAGAAAGAGAGAAGGGAGAGATGAGGGAGAAGAGAGAGAGGGAGAGAGAAAGAAAGAGGGGGAGAGCGAGAGAGTGAAAGGTCGCCGTAGGCAGACAGGCTATGTGCACACTACCCACAAAATGAGGTGGAAAATGAGCTGCACTTCCTAACCTCCTGCCAAATGTATGACCATATTAGAGACACATATTTCCCTCAGATTATACCGATCCAAAGTATTCGAAAACAAATCCAATTTTGATAAACTCCCATATCTACTGGGTGAAATACCACAGTGTGCCATCACAGCAGCAAGATGTGTGACCTGTTACCACAAGAAAAGGGCAGCCGGTGAACAAACACCACTAACCATTTGCACATCGTTACAACACTGTATATAGACATAATGACATTTGAAATGTCTTTATTCTTTTGTGAGTGTAATGTTTACTGTTAATTTTTATTGCACTTTTATTTATTATCCATTTCACTTGCTTTGGCAATGTAAACTTATGTTTCCCATGCCAATAAAGCCCCTTAAATTGAATTTTAATAGATAGAGATAGAGAGATAGAGAGATAGAGAGAGAGAGATAGAGAGAGAGATGCTAAACCAGGTGATCTCATCTTAAACTTTGAAACATGACCCACAAAACATTTCACATAAGTGATCTGTGAAAACAACCTTTAACACGTGATGTCACAGCTATAGTCATACCAGAAAAGATGACCTGTTTCTTTTACAACAATGACATCATAGGAATACAACAGTCATTCCTATCCTACCAACACCGCTTTTTCTTCTCAAGCTATTTCTTTTAACACAACACTGCCCCGGGCATCACAACACCTGCCCCGGGCATCACAACACTGCCCCGGGCGTCACAACACTGCCCCGGGCGTCACAACACTGCCCCGGGCGTCACAACACTGCCCCGGGCGTCACAACACTGCCCCGGGCGTCACAACACTGCCCCGGGCGTCACAACACTGCCCCGGGCGTCACAACACTGCCCCGGGCGTCACAACACTGCCCCGGGCGTCACAACACTGCCCCGGGCATCACAACACTGCCCCGGGCATCACAACACTGCCCCGGGCATCACAACACTGCCCCGGGCATCACAACACTGCCCCGGGCATCACAACACTGCCCCGGGCATCACAACACTGCCCCGGGCATCACAGGGGGAAACGTATCACAACACTGCCCCGGACATCACAGGGGGAAACGTATCACAACACTGCCCCGGGCATCACAGGGGGAAACGTATCACAACACTGCCCCGGGCATCACAGGGGGAAACGTATCCCAACACTGCCCCGGACATCACAGGGGAAACTTGACGTGTTAGCAGTCTAAACCAGGAACCCAAGGATAACTCCTCCCCCCTTCATCCATCTACAGTATCTTCTATTTCTCTCTATACGATTTGTATTTCATATACCTTTGACTATTGGATGTTTTTTAGGCACTTTAGTATTGCCAGTGTAACAGTATAGCTTCCGTCCCTCTCCTCGCTCCTACCTGGGCTTGAACCAGGAACACATCGACAACAGCCACCCTCGAAGCAGCGTTACCCATGCAGAGCAAGGGGAACAACTACTCCAAGTCTCAGAGCGAGTGATGTTTGAAACGCTATTAGCGCGCACCCCGCTAACTAGCTAGTCATTTCACATCGGTTACACCAGCCTAATCTTGGGAGTTGATAGGCTTGAAGTCATAAACAGCGCAATGCATTGCGAAGGGCTGCTGGCAAAATGCACGAAAGTGCTATTTTGAATGAACGCTTACGAGCCTGCTGCTGCCTACCATCGCTCAGTCAGACTGCTCTATCAAATCATAGACTTAATTATAACATAATAACACACAGAAATACGAGCCTTAGGTCATTAATATGGTCGAATCCAGAAACTATCATCTCGAAAACAAAACGTTATTCCTGTTACCTTGCACAACCTTCAATGTTATGTCATAATTACGTCAAATTCTGGCAAATTAGTTCGCAACGAGCCAGGCGGCCCAAACTGTTGCATATACCCTGACTGCGTGCAATGAACGCAAAATGACACAATTTCACCTAGTTAATATTGCCTGCTAACCTGGATTTCTTTTAGCTAAATATGCAGGTTTAAAAATATATACTTCTGTGTATTGATTTTAAGAAAGGCATTGATGTTTATGGTTAGGTACTGTCGCGCAACGATTGTTATTTTTTCACAAATTCGCTTTGGTTAAATCATTCCCCGTTTGGTGAAGTCGGCTGTCTTTGTTAGGAAGAAATATTCTTCACAGTTCGCAACGAGCCAGGCGGCCCAAACTGCTGCATATACCTTGACTCTGTTTGCAAGAGAAGTGACACATTTTCCCTAGTTAAAAGAAATTCATGTTAGCAGGCAATATTAACTAAATATGCAGGTTTAAAAATATATACTTGTGTATTGATTTTAAGAAAGGCATTGATGTTTATGGTTGGAGCAACGTGTACCTAAGCGACTATATGCAACGCAGGACAGGCTAGATAAACTAGTAATATCGTCAACCATGTGTAGTTAACTAGTGATTATGATTGATTGTTTTTTATAAGATAAGTTTAATGCTAGCTAGCAACTTACCTTGGCTTCTTACTGCATTCGCGTAACAGGCAGGCTCCTCGTGGAGTGCAATGTAAAGCAGGTGGTTAGAGCGTTGGACTAGTTAACCGAAAGGTTGCAAGATTGAATCCCCGAGCTGACAAGGTAAAAATCTGTCGTTCTGCCCCTGAACAAGGTAGTGAACCCACCGTTCCTATGCCGTCATTGAAAATAAGAATGTGTTCTTAACTGACTTGCCTAGTTAAATAAAGGTTAAAAAAAACAAAAACATTTTATAAATAAATAAAATAAAAAAATCTGTCAAATCGGCATCCAAAAATACCGATTTCCGATTGTTATGAAAACTTGAAATCGGCTCTAATTAATCGGTCGACCTCTAGCCCCAATGTCAGTATCTGACTCCTACATGCCGAGAGAGATAGATGCCTACAGAGAAAGAGAGACAGAGAGCGAGTCCTAAACAGAGAGTTTTTAAGGAAAACTCAGTAAGCATAGCCTTGCTATTGAGAAAGGCCACCGTAGACAAACCTGGCTCTCAAGAGAAGACAGGCTATGTACACACTGCCCACAAAATGAGGTGGAAACTGAGCTGCACTTCCTAACCTACTGCCAAATGTATGACCATATTAGAGACACATATTTCCCACAAAGAATTTGAAAACAAACCCAATTTTGATTAACTTCCATATCTACTGGGTGAAATACCACAGTGTGGCATCACAGCAGCAATATTTGTGACCCGTTACCACAAGAAAAGGGCAGCCAGTGAAGAACAAACACTATAGTAAATACATCCGATATTTATGTTTATTTATTTTCCCTTTTTGTCATTACAACACTGTACATAACGACATAGCGAGTTAACTGATGCATCACTCAGAGAGTTAACTCAGTGATGTCACAGTTAATGGATTCCAGGCAGCTCTTCTCCTCCCTGTCCTCGGGGATGCAAACTGCTGAGGGCACAAAAAAGGTGACACTTTTCTTTTTTTGCACTGAAACACTTTAAAAATAAATCCCTGCTTGAGGGAAATGCAGGTTTTAACTAATTAAACAAAGAATATGATCTACATGATCAGTCTCTGTGTGTAAAATAAAAAAGTGGATCATGTGAAGCGAACTCACAACTAAAAAAATTGTAAGAAAAGCATTCCAATGTTATTTGTTACCTAGACTTTACTGCAAATGACACTCAAGTCGAAAAAAAACAACAATAGACTAATATTGCAGTTACCATGACAGCCTTTATAATAGAACGCTCGTGACCACACACACACAAACAAACATCTAAATATTTAACTTGGGGAAAAAATATATCTTTAGTAGAAATAGAATGAAACAAACAGGCAATCTATTGTTGCTCTATTATAGTGGCCACTAAAGTAGACATCGATCAAGTGCACAAGGCTACATGGGTGCAAAAATAACCTTCACCGAGTAAAGAAATTATAATAATCCCCCCTCACTCACACGTGTTACTGTTAAATTCAACACATCTAAAACAATATCTTTGGGCTACACTGCACATTATGTACACTTACTGCCTGTGGATATCTGTTCTACAATGTGCCAGCAGAGCATGATACCCTTTGTTGGCATAATTGATCTCTTTCAGGCAGAGTACACCTGGCCAACCCCGTTTTATCCACTGTATTGAAGAAGTGAGAAAGAGGGAAAGTGTGTGGTGGTCCTTTCACCTCTATAGTGGCATATAGTTTAAACCAGGCCCAGCTCCACTTCATCCCTGAATCCACTTGTTTAACAAGCAACGCCTCATTTCCACCTAATTCTCTCACTCTGAAAATTAAACCACATACTGTAGAGGGAAAACATTAGTTCATAGATAGTAGTTAGTTTGTTAGCTCGTTAACATTTCACACAGATTGCCAGGATCCAGTAAGCAACTAACACGTTATAACTTGAGGAACGGCAAGGAGTCGTATAACGTTACCGGTTAAATTAATACTATAGCGAATTGGTTAGTTTACTAAAGTTAGCTAGCTAACGTTACAGTAGCTGTCTGACTTTATCTGCCAGCTAATATTTCACACCATAAACTCAATTATTTGATCGGTTAAGTTGGCTAATGTTGCCCAACATTTCTCTGGCTAGCTAACGGAAAATTTGATCCAGCTAGCAAGATACTTAATAAACAATGCTAACAATACCTTGTTCCACCACACTTCCCAAATGCCAGTTGTTTTTACAGTTCAAATCACCTTCTCGCCCCCGTCTCCGTGGTCAGGCCTCTCACCTACCTCTTCGTTTAGGTTCAGGGTTTCTGTAAGTTAACAGACAGACTGCCTTTCCAGACAGCGGGAGAGCCTGTCAACAATAATTGGCTGAGCCTTGGATACAGCAAGTATCGCTCCAAATGCTCATCACTAGTTCGCGTACAGCCAGTAGTGATCCAAAGTCCCCCCCCGCACAAACTTTTCTCATCGGGTCTACACGAATCACATAGGTCACCTATTTTGGATTCAAAACGGCGAATTTCGCCAAAAGGTGACTAGTTTGCATCCCCTCAGTCCTGGGAGGGGGGGGCTACAGTAGACCCTCTATAAGAGGAGATTTGAATGTGGAGAGAAAGAGGAAAGGGAGAAGAACGGAAAAAGACAAGTTAAAGCAACCTGAAATAAATTGTTGATTTTCTGTATTATTAAGAAAGCTAAAAGTTTAATATGTGTTGGACCAAGTCCATTTCAACCTTATCTTTCTAAAACAGGCAAGTTCCTGCTTTATAGTAGGCTAAAGGCTTGATCAACACCATGGTCAAACTTTGCTGCAATCATCACCACAAACACTTGCCTAAATATCAGCATCATGCTCAGTGTTACAGATACAGGTATCCTGTGTGTGTTTTCTTTCCTTCTGCCCTATTCACAGGTGCTGCCAATCTGTCACCAATCTGTCACCAATCTGAAGACACACCTGCTCCTTTTCCCTTATCCAATCACATCCCCTTGGTTTAAAAGGATCCAATCAGTTCTCTGGAGATCTCTCTTGTTTTTACACCTACATGTCATTTTGTCCATTATCCTGTGAGTATTGTTTTGGTGTTTGACTTTGTTTGTTGGTGGGAAAAGGGGGTACCAAGACAAGTCGTCCATGGGCATACACTACCCATAGGTAAATATTGTCTAAATACACTAGTTAGAACTGGGTGGACCACCCACTGTATTTTTGGTTAGTGAGCTAGCTGTTGTTGAAGCAGGTAGACTAGCTTAGGGGGGTTTCTGAATACTTATTATTTCTTTCCTTGGGTCCAGCTCAGCCACTTTTCCAGCCCCCTTTACCATGTGTTTAGAAATAAACCATGAGTGTTTGACGGTAAATTTAAGTTGTCTGTGGTTATTTGTTCTCACTGTTCCTTTTCACTGTTATAATTGGCATGAGTTATGTTACGGGTCTCGTTGCCATCCCCCCTAGACTGCAGGGCCAAAGGGATTCGTAACACTCAGGCCAGCTACGGTGATAACATTGTAAATATCTCTCACACACAACTAGATTAAGTCAATATCAGGCAATGAGAGGATATCACTTTCTCATAATAAAGAGCACAGCAGCGGCCTAAGGCACTGCGTCGCAGCCAGCCGCGAGCGGGAGACCCATGAGGTGACGCACAATTGTCCTTGTCCCATCGTGCTCTAGCGACCCCTGTGGCGGGCCGGGCGCATGCAAGCTGACTTCGGTCGCCAGTTGGACGGTGTTTCCTCCGACACATTGGTGCGGCTGGCTTCTGGGTGCATTGTGTCAAGAAGCAGTGCAGCTTGGTTGGGTCATGTTTCGGAGGACGCATGGCTCTCGACATTTGCCTCTCCTGAGTCCGTATGGAAGTTGCAGCGATGGGACAAGACTGTAACTACCAATTGGATATGAGAAAAGGGGGTTAAAATATATACTAAAATATATAACTAAATACTCAAACAAAAATTATCAAGTGTGAAGTAATCAAACTTCTCTGGTATAAAACTGGTTTCAAAAACAGAAGGAGACATTGGAAAAAGCGAATCTCAAATGGAGATTGGTAGAAGTTTCAGGCTTGTTGCTATCTCTGAGGCGTAGCTTAGAGATGGTGTCTCTGGCCATCACAGCGCTTAGTGTGAAAACCAAGTTCCAGGAAAACCACAGCTGTTTCTTCACAGCTCTATGTACAGACTGCAAACACACAACAACACACACACACAGGGAATATTTATTGGTTTGCTTGATCGCTTATTTGTGTGGGGGATTTTCCGGCGCAATCTTTAAATAGGCCTAGTGAACCACCGCAAGCAAATGACAGAAAATAACAAGAAAAGGAACACACTCAGCGTGTCAGAGGTCCAAAACCAATTTAGATCAGTGAAGTAGAGGTGGAGGTAGACTGTCTGGCAAATCATTTTTAATTTTATAAAAATTTCTTTACACCTTTATTTAACTAGGCAAATCAGTTAAGAACAAATTCTTATTTACAATGACAGCCTACCAGGGAACAGTGGGTTAACTGCCTTGTTCATGGGCAGAACGACATTTTTACATTGTCAGCTCGGGGATTCGATATAGCAACCTTTTGGTTACTGGCCCAACGCTCTAACCACTAGGCTATAATACCTTCATTTACACTTTTATTCAGAAAGAGGTATGCCTTTCTGTCCTTCAGCCAGCTGGGTTCACTTCCTGGCCTCAGAGGCCCAACAGCACACTGGGATTAAAAATAGCCAGCTGTCAATCAAAACACTTGACGACCCCAAGAGTGCTAGCTAGCGTACGTCGAGACGGACATAAAATGTCTCGTTATTTTTCTGTCTGGACGAGTGCAGCAAAACAAGCTAACCCCGGATGGTGGATGCTGAATGGAGGGAGGAAGAGAGGGGGAAGAAAGGAAATGAGAATCAAAAAAAAAAAATGTCTGGTCTGTTGGTGACACTTCCACCTCTTCAGAGAGGAGGCCAATAGAGGAAAAGGAAGCTCTGTCCAAAAGGGGATTTCTGTTTTTCTCTCCCTCCGCTATCACTCTCTCGCTTCCTCCCGCCTCCTCACTGCAACTGGTTCAGTCTGCAGCACTTTGTTTTTGGGAGTTCATTTACACAGAGACAACTTCCCCAGTCAGACAGTGTTGATGTTCTTTAGTCTATATACAGTCAATTAGGACAGGGAAATAAAACACTGAAGTGTTGGAATGTATACAGCTGGGGACAACGTATTAGTGCATGTGGTCTTTGCTGGGAATCAATGTAACATCCCACAGTAAAACCAAAGGATCCTGATTCTGACTCAGTGTGTCTGTGGACCTGGCAAGCAGAGGGTAGCACCACCATAGGTCACTAGGCCTATGCACTTCCATTTTAACACTACTAATCAAGCCAAACGGTAGTTCCATATAAAAATACTCAGGCCTTCATAATAACAGGAAGTCCTGACTCTCTCTTTTCCAACAGGAAGTGAGAGTGAAGTCACCACCGTTTTCTCCGGCCAAAACTCCCACCTGGACCTAGTAAGGATATGAATGAATACTTCTTGCCATATACTGAGCTGTGGACTGTCCACCAAGCAGCCGTAGCCGTGCACGAGGTCGCCAGGATAAAGACCATGACAGGCATTTATGTAAAGTGGGTCAATAAGTCACTGTGTGATGACTGGCCTGGCTGTACTTCCCCTACCTTACAGTGCATGGCAGGCTGAATGACATTCTGAAAAACCACACACACACACACACACACACACACACACACCAGGTTTGGCACTAGAAGGTCAATGCTGGGTTTGGCACAAAAACATCCTCATGCTTTTAGAGGTTCAATAGGAAGCAGACAGACATTGACAAGCTAAGTCAGGGTCCTTGATAAAAACACAACACACACAGAGGCATAGTGCATCAGAGTCAGTAGGAGAGATGCTGTTGCAGAGAAATGTACTAACACACTGCATGGAATCGTACTGCCGGATTCTTCAGAACAACACTTTACCCAAATGAAATAACACCAGTGGTGAGTCATCAACACCAGACATCTAGCTAGGCTAATTTCTGTGACTGTGTGGTAGACTGGAGGGCTCAGAAGAGTCAAAACGTGGTTGAACAACGTCGTGTTACATCAATGACTCTCCAAATCCTCACCAAGCTCTGATGACAGTCATGACAGCAACCGCACATCTCTTAGGTAATAATCAGATGTTGTAAAACACAAACATTCCTGTTGGTATTATACTGAACACAACATCCTGAGGACTCGCACTTGTCACCCTAATGGTCAGGGTGCAGGGTTTTGATTGGTGTCCCTTTTGCTCTGCACCACTGACGACAGACGAGGACTTCATGAAGACCTAACAACCCCCCCCCCCCCCCCCCCCGGAGGTCAAGTCTGTCAGCCAGCCAGGGGGTGCGGTGACTTGAGTGGGGGGAGGGGATCATTGTCTACCAATTGAATGTGTTGCATGTAAAAGCCCCCTGAAAGCAACATCAAGAGGTTTCCAACAGTCTTCTACATTTAGTGTCAGCGGTAGGGTCACAATTGTTCAATTGAAACACATTGAAGCCAAATGTCTCTACAGGGAGGCCGGCTTTATCACAGTAGTAATTAGGTGAACCTTTAGCTTGAGGAAATGTGTTTGATATTGATAGGTGGTAGTTGACACGATGTATTGGTGGTAGACGAGAGGTGACATGATGTATTGGTGGTAGACGAGAGGTGACATGATGTATTGGTGGTAGACGAGAGGTGACGTGATGTATTGGTGGTAGATGAGAGGTGACATGATGTATTGGTGGTAGACGAGAGATGACGTGATGTATTGGTGCTAGACGAGAGGTGACATGATGTATTGGTGCTAGACGAGAGGTGACGTGATGTATTGGTGGTAGATGAGAGGTGACACGATGTATTGGTGGTAGATGAGAGGTGACACAATGTATTGGTGGTAGATGAGAGGTGACACAATGTATTGGTGGTAGACGAGAGGTGACGTGATGTATTGGTGGTAGGTGACATGATGTATTGGTGGTAGACGAGAGGTGACATGATGTATTGGTGGTAGACGAGAGGTGACGTGATGTATTGGTGGTAGACGAGAGGTGACATGATGTATTGGTGGTAGACGAGAGGTGACGTGATGTATTGGTGGTAGACGAGAGGTGACATGATGTATTGGTGCTAGACGAGAGGTGACGTGATGTATTGGTGGTAGACGAGAGGTGACGTGATGTATTGGTGGTAGATGAGAGGTGACACGATGTATTGGTGGTAGATGAGAGGTGACACGATGTATTGGTGGTAGATGAGAGGTGACATGATGTATTGGTGGTAGATGAGAGGTGACATGATGTATTGGTGGTAGGTGACATGATGTATTGGTGGTAGACGAGAGGTGACATGATGTATTGGTGGTAGGTGACATGATGTATTGGTGGTAGATGAGAGGTGACATGATGTATTGGTGGTAGATGAGAGATTACGTGATGTATTGGTGGTAGGTTACATTATGCATGTTAAAAGTGTTCATTGAGTATTGTTGTAATTGTCATTATATATAATATGTATATATAAAAAAATCTTTAAAAAAATACAAATATATATTTTTTTTTTTTAAATCGCCATCGGCTTTTTTGGTCCTCCAATAATCGGCATCGGTGTTGAAACATAAATCGGTCGACCTCTACTATGTATAGAACAGCAGTAAGTGAAAGCCACACAGACAGACAGGCAGGCAGACAGGACGGGTAGACAGGACAGGGAGACAAGACAGACAGGACAGACAGGCAAACAGACAGATGGGGAGATGAGTGAGTGAGTGAGTGAGTGAGTGAGTGAGTGAGTGAGTGAGTGAGTACCCAGCCTGCCATTTATACCAGGGTGTGTTAGACCGGGGGTGTTAGTTCTGACTGACGGCTGTAAAAGTCTAATGGAACAAACACACAGCGAAGAGACCAAAATACACCTCCTCCTCCATACGCAGGCCACCCACCCTCACACACACACACACACACACAAACACACAGCAAAGAGACCAAAATACACCTCCTCCCCCGCCCTTCATATGCAGGCCACCCTCACACACACCACACACGTCTGCTACCGCCCACTTTTCCCCCCAATGGTCCTGCATAGACAAACACACAATACACAGAGCACTTCAAAAAGGTCAAGAGTCATAGTGTGATCTCTAAGGTCAACTCAAGTGTGTGTCAGGGGGAGCAGCTTGTTTATGGCTGAAAATCAAGTTGACTGATTATCATACAATGATATGCATGGCTGACAGCTGGCTGAAAGACGCATCTAACTCACCGACATGTGCACCACACACACACACACGTTAGGAAAATGTGGCACCGGACATTAGCACAGCAGCATTTTAGCTTACCAGACATGAGAAATTTACCGGACCAATATGCATTGGGTGCGTAACCTGATTACGGTGTCCACCCACAGTGCTCAGAACCACAGAAATCACATTTATTAACAGAACATGCACGTCCAGTCCTTCTTAGGAAATTCTGATGTGCACTTTGAAGAGGTGAGAATAACTGTCCACATTTTTATTTATTTTTTATGTGACCTTTATTTAACTAGGCAAGTCAATTAAGAACATATTCTTATTTACAATGACGGCCTAGAAACAGTTGGTTAACTGCCTTGTTCAGGGGCAGAACGACAGATTTTTACCTTGTCAGCTCGGGGATTTGATCCAGCAACCTTTCGGTTACTAGTCAAACGCTCTAACCACTAGGTTACCTGCCGCCCCATTTACTTTTTCCCCTCAGCCAACAAGACGAGTACCGAACATCAACATAACTAGCCTATATCAAATCTACTATCCTCCATAGTAGAAAAGTTGACTGATTCCATCGGTCAGCTTGTTGAGAAAGAAACGGCCTTTTCCAAACAGATTCTGGGACAGTTATGGAATGATCCCAAATGAATACAACCAGGCTACATAAAGTGAGACTTTGTCCTCGTGTTTCTTGGCTATTTACATTGTTTTGTTCATAAGCTTGGTTGTTTTTCATCGTTAGTTTGAGTCTGCTGCTTCAACTGATAGCGGAGAGGCGCCCTAGTCAGGTGCCCAGCGGAGAGGCGCCCTAGTCAGGTGCCCAGCGGAGAGGCGCCCTAGTCAGGTGCCCAGCGGAGAGGCGCCCTAGTCAGGTGCCCAGCGGAGAGGCGCCCTAGTCAGGTGCCCAGCGGAGAGGCGCCCTAGTCAGGTGCCCAGCGGAGAGGCGCCCTAGTCAGGAGCCCAGCGGAGAGGCGCCCTAGTCAGGAGCCCAGCGGAGAGGCGCCCTAGTCAGGTGCCCAGCGGAGAGGCGCCCTAGTCAGGTGCCCAGCGGAGAGGCGCCCTAGTCAGGTGCCCAGCGGAGAGGCGCCCTAGTCAGGTGCCCAGCGGAGAGGCGCCCTAGTCAGGAGCCCAGCGGAGAGGCGCCCTAGTCAGGAGCCCAGCGGAGAGGCGCCCTAGTCAGGTGCCCAGCGGAGAGGCGCCCTAGTCAGGTGCCCAGCGGAGAGGCGCCCTAGTCAGGTGCCCAGCGGAGAGGCGCCCTAGTCAGGTGCCCAGCGGAGAGGCGCCCTAGTCAGGTGCCCAGCGGAGAGGCGCCCTAGTCAGGTCCCAGCGGAGAGGCGCCCTACTCAGGTGCCAGCGGAGAGGCGCCCTACTCAGGTCCCAGCGGAGAGGCGCCCTACTCAGGTCCCAGCGGAGAGGCCCCCTAGTCAGGTCCCAGCGGAGAGGCGCCCTAATCAGGTCCCAGCGGAGAGGCGCCCTAGTCAGGTCCCAGCGGAGAGGCGCCCTAGTCAGGTCCCAGCGGAGAGGCGCCCTAGTCAGGTCCCAGCGGAGAGACGCCCTAGTCAGATCCCAGCGGAGAGACGCCCTAGTCAGATCCCAGCGGAGAGACGCCCTAGTCAGATCCCTTTGCTTAGGGTGCGTTCGTAAATTCACTTTGGCTATCTACTCCGATTTCAGAGCACTCTTGTCTAAGTGTGCAGAATAGCTGATGAATTTAGGAACGCTCAACACTCGTTGGGGCCTGGAGGGGTTGTGCAGGGGAGAACAACACTTAGGGGGATTATAGCTGTTTGATTTCAATACCTGAGGGCTGACAGGCTCTCTCTCTCTCTCCACAACCCTGTAATTACCCAACCTCTCACTCATACCTTTGTGTAGGCATGGGTGGTAGGAGAAATCCACAGCTAGAGATATGAACTGTGGTGAGAGAAGGCTTATGGACTTCTAAGAAAGGTTTTCCTTGTGATCGTGATTATTTAAAAACACTCTAAGTTGTTGGTAAGTCACTCTGGATAACAATCCCTCAATGTGAGTGTCTTGAGGACATGCACAAGCATTAGTGAGGGAGAGAAGGAAAACATGGGTGTGTTAGTGACTGGTTTGGAGACAGTGGGAGGGAGAGAGTAGAGATTTACACTGGCTACATTTACTCCCTAATGACAAATACCAGCATCATCATGTCACGCTGAATTTAAACCCCCACACACAGAACCCATAACCAACACCTAGGTGACAGTGTGTGGTCTGAGGCACTATGTATGAACTCATCTTTCAAACAACCATTTCATAACTGAGAAAACAGTGTGTGTGTGTGTGTGTGTGTACACAGCCCCTCTCTCTCGGAGCTTGGCATCAGTGCGAGCATGTGGCACCCAGCAATGCCAAGCATCACATCAGTGCCTGGGGTGCGAGCTCAGGGAAGACTCAATACAAACACTCACAACCTTCCCTGTTAGCCACCATACCTAAGAAAATTAGGATTAAATAATACTGCAGGGGAGAGAGACATGGAGAGAGACTGGAGGAGAGGAGAGAGAGAGAGAGACATGGAGAGAGACTGGAGGAGAGAGAGAGAGAGAGAGACATGGAGAGAGACTGGAGGAGAGAGAGAGAGAGAGAGACGGAGAGAGACTGGAGGAGAGAGAGAGAGAGACATGGAGAGAGACTGGAGGAGAGGAGAGAGAGAGACATGGAGAGAGACTGGAGGAGAGAGAGAGAGACATGGAGAGAGACTGAGGAGTAAGAGAGAAAGAGAGAGGGGGTAAGAGAAAGAGATGGGGGAGAGAGAGAGAGAGGTGGGGTAAGAGAGAGAGTAAGCGAGAGGGGGGTAAGAGAGAGAGAGAGACATGGAGAGAGACATGGAGGAGAGGATGAAAGAAACAAAAATATAAGGCTGGTGTGCTTCGTGACAAATACCCTGAAGCACTATAGAAATAAACTGTATTTTTATTGATTAAAAATACATTTCCTGGTTGACTGACTGACTGGTAGATAGAAAGAGGATAAGGGAGATTGATTATCAGGCTTGTCTGCTCTAGGAAACTTTCCCCTTTTCCTTGAAAGAGGCAGAGTAGGAGAGTTAAACTTGGAACTCACTGACTGACTGGGTCCAGATGGCTGGTGGCTTCTCTGGGATGCCCCTCTAAGGGATAACGGGCGGGCTTAGGCGGGGGGGGGGGTTGTTGTTGTTGTGTGTGTGTGTGTGTGTGTGTGTGTGTGTGTGTGTGTGTGTGTGTGTGTGTGTGTGTGTGTGTGTGTGTGTGTGTGTGTGTGTGTGTGTGTGTGTGTGTGTAGTTCTGGTTGGGTCGCCTGAGGCAAAGCACTGAGAGCACACACACAGTTGGTTCTGGCTGGGTCCACACAGCACCAGCTTTGACATGGGAGAGTTTAATGACAGAGGGGAAACCAGAGAAAAGACTCCGTCACTCGTTCTCTCTCTCTTTCCTCTCTGACCGCCTTCCAACATCTAGCAGGCTGCTCCATATGGGGCTCTATAGGGAGACCTTTAACTGTTGGCCTCGCGCCTGAAGCACTCTGCCAAACACAGTATACAGAGGGACACACACACACACACACACACACACACACACACACACACAGTCTAAAACCACAGAGAAATAAGAATGCAGTTAAATCAATGCGAAAAGCAGCAGGTCCAAACGGAACCATCTACAGAGCCCAGAACAGTACCATCTACAGAGCAGTACCATCTACAGAACAGTACCATCTACAGAACAGTACCATCTACAGAGCCCAGAACAGTACCATCTACAGAGCAGTACCATCTACAGAACAGTACCATCTACAGAACAGTACCATCTACAGAGCAGTACCATCTACAGAGCAGTACCATCTACAGAACAGTACCATCTACAGAGCAGTACCATCTACAGAACAGTACCATCTACAGAACAGTACCATCTACAGAGCCCAGAACAGTACCATCTACAGAGCAGTACCATCTACAGAGCAGTACCATCTACAGAGCAGTACCATCTACAGAGCCCAGAGCAGTACCATCTACAGAACAGTACCATCTACAGAACAGTACCATCTACAGAACAGTAAATAACCATCTCCCCAAACAGAAAGTACAGATGAGATGAATCCACCACACAGTCGTGTGTGTGTGTGTGAGATTCTCCGGAAGTGGACCTGGAGATACTCTAAGTCAGGTTTGAGCTGCAAACAGAGCTTCCTCGCCAACGCCACGATGCTCACAACTCTACCTGGGGGGTCTCATCTCTGAATCACAGCGCTTTGATTCGCTCCTTTTTCCTATCGTGGCTTTTATCACCTCCCAAACATAGTAGTCTGGACTCTGACATTGTCTGACGATAGAACGTAGGACTCAAGAGTGAAGTGACAGGCTTTCTGAAGAGGAATCCCTGGTCAAATTTAGATACCAAAGTGTGGTAATCAATCTCTATTGGTGGACTATGAGCGCTGTCGGTCAGCCCACAAGAAGATTGTTGGAGAGCATCTTCATGAGTGGACTTTTCACTGGGTTTCCATTCTACACTTATACTAGCGCTATGTCCACTACCCTAAACAATACTATGGCCTACTACACATTATTAAAAAAAATAATAATAATTTTTTTTTAAAGTGTTAATTTAACTTCTGTAGAGTTGAATTCAACACTGTTTAGATAACATTAGGTCCCAGTCTAGAGAGTGTTAAAGTTATTCTGTCGGTAGTGTCACATTTTGAGTTAATTTGACTCAAAATGGTGTTAAAATTCCACTGAATTGAGTTGAATTTACACTGCAATGACTGCATAATTTTACACTCCGAATGAATTCCGACACTAAAGCTCATTGACTCCTCAGTGTTGAAAATACTCATCCTGGGTTAACACTTATTTTTACACCCCCCCTTTTTGGGCTGTGTAGCCTATACTGATAACAACAATAGAATAGTGGCAAATGTATACAACTGTAGCCTACAGGACAGAATGAGTCTCTCAAACACAAATTTACATACAGATGTAAATTAGGCCTCAGAGTGTGGGTTGTGTGAAAGTGCTCTGCCCAGTGGGGGGGGGAAGAGAGAGATAGAGAGAGAGAGAGAGAGAGAGACCATTCACAGAGCATAGAGTTGACGTTCTTCTTTCCTCTGCACCCTCAATGACCTTCTCTTTTTCTATCTTCATCCCCCTTACTTTCCCTCTCCAGGGGGAAAAGGGGGTCAGAGTTTATAGAGCGACACTCCCCCCCCAACCAACCCCTCTAGGAGCCTGGCGGTGTTTTAGATAGCAGGGGGGGGGTGTAAATTAGAAAGGGTTTCTGTAGTTTTCTGTGGTGCAACAAACCACCGAAGTATCATCACTCCCCCCACGCAAATAACAATTTGTTCTTACTGAGGTTAAACATTTTTTAAACACAATCACACACCAGGATATTCGTCAGTCAATTTTGGCACCGGATAAGTGACCGGGAAGATTTAATAAAAAAATAAATTAATTAAAAATTAAATTTAAAAAAAAACGGACATTTGAGAAACGTACCGGTCATCCATAATGCATTGGGTTCGTAACCCATTAAGGGTATCCACCCACACAGCCAGACGTCAATAGATGAGGGATATTGCCCAAATTGCCCCCCCAAAAAAAGCCTGTAACTAATTACAGAAACACTATTCCTTGTGTTTCCATGGAAAACTTTATAGCCTATTGTTTTATTGGTTTTTCCTTTCCTAAAACAATTGTCCACCGCATGGTTCAGCTGTCGGATTTTAGCAGTAAATTGCATCAGGGCATTGCATGCATAGGCTTTAGGCGTCCACGGTACGAGATATAACAAAAACATAAACACAACATGTCAAGTGTTGGTCCCGTGTTTAATGAAACTTCTTTCTGTCAAATTTGGTGCATGCGTTTACATCCCTGTTAGTGAGCATTTCTCCTTTGCCAAGATAATCCATCCACCTGACAGATGTGGCATATCAAGAAGCTGATTAAACAGCATGATCATTACACAGGTGAACCTTATGTTGGGGACAATAAAAGGCCGCTCTAAAATGTGTAGTTTTGTCACACAACACAATGCCACAGATGTCTCAAGTTTTGAGGGGGCATTCAAACTGGCATGCTGACTGCAGGAATGTCCACCAGAGCTGTTGCCAGATAATTGAATGTTAATTTCTCTACCATAAGCAATGTTGTTATAGAGAATTTGGCAGTACGTCCAACCGGCCTCATAACTGCAGACCACGTGTAACCACGCCAGCCCAGGATACCACATCCGGCTTCTTCACCTGCAGGATCGTCTGAGACCACTGCCTTCATATCATAGGCCAATAGCCACACAGCACCAAAGATTCACAAACATTTCTAAACTTTATTAGGTAAATCAAGCTATTGTTTAGAGGGAAAATGCATGCAGGGTATCACATTGAGAGGGAAAATGCATGCAGGGTATCACATTGAGAGGGAACATGCATGCAGGGTATCACATTGAGAGGGAAAATGCATGCAGGGTAACACAACATTACAGTTGGAACTTAAATTTGGTCAAAGAAAATGCTCAACAAAATGGAACAAAACACTTGTGAACTGGTTTAAACCTTCTAAAATGTTTTGAACAGGCTATATTGTGGCATTTCCCAAGGTTAGTGCTAACCATACCCAACATATGACAGCATTTCCCAAGGCGAGTGCTAACCATACCCAACATATGACAGCATTTCCCAAGGTGAGTGCTAACCATACCCAACATATGACAGCATTTCCCAAGGTGAGTGCTAACCATACCCAACATATGACAGCATTTCCCAAGGTGAGTGCTAACCATACCCAACATATGACAGCATTTCCCAAGGTGAGTGCTAACCATACCCAACATATGACAGCATTTCCCAAGGTTAGTGCTAACCATACCCAACATATGACAGCATTTCCCAAGGTTAGTGCTAACCATACCCAACATATGACAGCATTTCCCAAGGTGAGTGCTAACCATACCCAACATATGACAGCATTTCCCAAGGTGAGTGCTAACCATACCCAACATATGACAGCATTTCCCAAGGTGAGTGCTAACCATACCCAACATATGACAGCAATAGGCAAATTAGATATTTTTATTTTTTAACAAAAGGCCTACTAATAACGTATCTTTAACTAAATACAGAGCACCCAATTAAATACACACATTTAACTTCATTTAGCCAACGAAACAAAAACAAGTTTAGCATACTTAAAGGACTGGTTTAGATTAATAAATAGGCCTACAATAATAGAAATGATTTACAATAATGATAAAACAAATGATTTATACTGTATATACAAAAAATTTTTATAATAATTGTTGCATCCTACCGGAATAGCGAGTTGCACAATAGCCTGCATTTGGCCACGGCAACATTCTCTTCATCTGTGTTCACTACTAATATTACAACTCGCTCATACGGAGGACATCCCCCTAACATTCCCCATTGTGCCACTACGTTTTTCAGTTGGTGGCACCAGTCCATGATTTGGACGCACCAATTTATTTTTGTGTCATCACTCAAGAGAAAATAAAGATGTGTAGGCCTATCATCTCATAAAGTCATTCACAACTTGATATCTTTTTTAAAGTGTAAAAGACTACTGAGATGGGAGAAATAAGGTGATTCATCATCTTGTGAATCTAAATATTTTAATGTGAAACCTAATCCAGTGATTGTCATTAATTTTGGGTAGAAAATAACGCTATTGTTGTTATACTTCACTGTTCCAAAAATGACTGATTTTTGACAGTTGAGGAAGAAAAAAATAATAATAAATACATACATACATACATACATACATACATACATACATACATACCACACACACTGCTCAAAAAAATAAAGGGAACATTTAAACAACACATCCTAGATCTGAATGAAAGAAATAATCTTATTAAATACTTTTTTCTTTACATAGTTTAATGTGCTGACAACAAAATCACACACAAATAATCAATGGAAATCCAATTTATCAACCCATGGAGGTCTGGATTTGGAGTGGAACTCAAAATTAAAGTGGAAAACCACACTATAGGCTGATCCAACTTTGATGTAATGTCCTTAAAACAAGTCAAAATTAGGCTCAGTAGTGTGTGTGGCCTCCACGTGCCTGTATGACCTCCCTACAACGCCTGGGCATGCTCCTGATGAGGTGGCGGAGGTCTCCTGAGGGATCTCCTCCCAGACCTGGACTAAAGCATCCGCCAACTCCTGGACAGTCTGTGGTGCAACGTGGCGTTGGTGGATGGAGCGAGACATGATGTCCCAGATGTGCTCAATTGGATTCAGGTCTGGGGAACGGGCGGGCCAGTCCATAGCATCAATGCCTTCCTCTTGCAGGAACTGCTGACACACTCCAGCCACATGAGGTCTAGCATTGTCTTGCATTAGGAGGAACCCAGGGCCAACCGCACCAGCATATGGTCTCACAAGGGGTCTGAGGATCTCATCTCGGTACCTAATGGCAGTCAGGCTACCTCTGGCGAGCACATGGAGGGCTGTGCGGCCCCCCAAAGAAATGCCACCCCACACCATGACTGACCCACCGCCAAACCGGTCATGCTGGAGGATGTTGCAGGCAGCAGAACGTTCTCCACGGCGTCTCTAGACTCTGTCACGTGCTCAGTGTGAACCTGCTTTCATCTGTGAAGAGCACAGGGCACCAGTGGCCAATTTGCCAATCTTGGTGTTCTCTGGCAAATGCCAAACGTCCTGCACGGTGCTGGGCTGTAAGCACAACCCCCACCTGTGGACGTCGGGCCCTCATACCACCCTCATGGAGTCTGTTTCTGACCGTTTGAGCAGACACATGCACATTTGTGGCCTGCTGGAGGTCATTTTGCAGGGCTCTGGCAGTGCTCCTCCTTGCACAAAGGCGGCGGTAGCGGTCCTGCTGCTGGGTTGTTGCCCTCCTACGGCCTCCTCCATGTCTCCTGATGTACTGGCCTGTCTCCTGGTAGCGCCTCCATGCTCTGGACACTACGCTGACAGACACAGCAAACCTTCTTGCCACAGCTCGCATTGATGTGCCATCCTGGATGAGCTGCACTACCTGAGCCACTTGTGTGGGTTGTAGACTCCGTCTCATGCTACCACTAGAGTGAAAGCACCGCCAGCATTCAAAAGTGACCAAAACATCAGCCAGGAAGCATAGGAACTGAGAAGTGGTCAGTGGTCCACACCTGCAGAACCACTCATTTATTAGGGGTGTCTTGCCATTTGCCTATAATTTCCACCTGTTATCTATTCTATTTGCACAACAGCATGTAAAATGTATTGTCAATCAGTGTTGCTTCCTAAATGGACAGTTTGATTTCACAGAAGTGTGATTGACTTAGAGTTACATTGTGTTAAGTGTTCCCTTTATTTTTTTGAGCAATAATATATACACACACACACATACACATACACATATATATATATATATATATATACATACATACATATATACATATATATACATACATACATATACATACATATATACATATACATACATATATACATATACATACATATACATATACATATATACATATATATACATATATATATACATATATATACACATACATATATATACACATATATATATACATATATATACACACACACACATACACCTACAGAAAGCGGAGAACCTCCTCTCTCCACCTGTGACAACAGGGTAGCTGTGTATTCCTAGCAATTGGATGTAACATTTTATACAATCAGAATACTTTTTTCTCCTGGAGTATTTCCCCCCGCTGGGAAAGGAGAGCGATAGTGGCTGGATCAACACAGCAGCAGACCCCAGAGAAACAGTTACAGGGTCAGGCAGGCAGACACTTTCATACAGTTTGACCAAATCATGGTTTTAGTCCCATACATTTTTTTTAAACATTTTAGTGAGGTGACTGAACGTGCAGCCCGCATCGGCGCGACCAATAAAATAGTCAAAGGGTCGCAAAACGTGACTAAATGGTCGCCCTCCGGAGCCCTGCCTTGTAGGCTATTCACTGTAGGCATACTCTAACTTTCGTTTAACTTCAATGAAAAAGGCCTCAATCTTAGCAATCAATAATAGCTTCGCTCTCTCCTCAGCAGCAGGGCAGCCTTGGACAGATCCAATTTTATTTATCAGCTTTCATTCATTTTAGCGGCCAAAAGCCAACAATTACAAGCTAATGGAAACCCTGACACACACACGTCAGTGAACCAATTCAAAGCTATCCTCTGGTCATTAATCCACTCCACCACAATCTGTCCTCTGCTTAGAGAGAGAGACAGAGAGACAGAGCGAGAGAGCGACAGACAGAGAGCGAGAGAGCGACAGAGAGACAGCGAGAGAGAGACAGAGAGACAGCGAGAGAGAGACAGAGAGACAGCGAGAGAGCGACAGACAGAGAGCGAGAGAGCGAGAGAGCGACAGACAGAGAGCGAGAGAGAGCGACAGACAGAGAGCGAGAGAGAGCGACAGACAGAGAGCGAGAGAGAGCGACAGACAGAGAGCGAGAGAGAGCGAGAGCGAGCGACAGACAGAGAGCGAGAGAGAGCGACAGAGCGCGAGAGAGAGAGCGCGAGAGAGAGAGCGCGAGAGAGAGAGCGCGAGAGAGAGAGCGCGAGAGAGAGAGCGAGAGAGAGCGCGAGAGAGAGCGCGAGAGAGAGCGAGAGAGAGAGCGAGAGAGAGAGCGAGAGAGCGAGAGAGAGAGAGAGAGAGAGAGAGACCGAGAGCGAGAGACCGAGAGCGAGAGACCGAGAGCGAGAGACCGAGAGCGAGCGAGAGAGCGAGCGAGAGAGCGACAGACCGAGAGCGAGAGCGCGAGAGCGCGAGAGCGCGAGAGAGCGAGAGAGCGAGAGAGCGAAGTCAGACATGAGAAATCTCAGCGCCCTTTAGCCCACATGTTGTGTGATCCTCAGCAGACTGAAGTCTGTGTGTTTGTTGCGCTCCGAGTTTCTCACCTCCAGCCCACTGTCTGGTTTCTGTGTTGTTGTCATGTTAGGAGTAAAAAAAGAAAAAAAAGGTTTCAGCTACCCTGTTCCCCTTTTTCAAGTCTCTGTCTGGACTGACGTGGTGTGATGTTTTAAACAGAAAAACACAACTCATGTCTGTCGCTGACCAGCAAAGGAAGAGACGGAGTCTGTCACCTACTTTCTTTTTCATAGATCCCTGCTTCTCTTCCCTCTAATTCTTTCTGTGTCTCTCTCCCTCAATCCCTCTTTTAGCAGAGGGAGGCAGCCTCTCCTTCTCCCTGGATGCAATCGTCACTTGCAAGGGCACAGTGGCAGTGGAGCCCCTGGGGCCACACAAAGGAATTGACAGGTTGTGTGTGTGTGTGTCTGGCCCTTGCCAGTCTCCATGGTGCCACAGGCTAATATTAGCCTCTGACTGGGGAGGGTGACAGAGGTAGCAGGAAGAGGGTGAATGCCAGGGCTGGTGAAAGACAAAATGGTTACCTAGGCGGCTGACTGGTTGTCGGAGGTTCTCAATATTTTCCTAGCTCTTAGCCATGGTTGTGTTGCAGACATAGAAATGGAATGAAGGGCTAATTTTATGGTGGTGGTTGCAGCATCCTAGCATGGGTTGGATAATGATGACCTCATAGCTGGTGTAGGCTATACTAACGGGTCTCTGAAATGGTTCGTCCGTCTCTGTGAGGAGGTTCCTTGCCAACTGCCACTCCTTGTTCCTCAGATGGGAGAGCGTGGCAGTTGGGGATGCTGACGGTGATGCTGACGGTGATGGGGGTTTCCCTCATGTGAACTCTATGGCCTAGTAAAGGAAACAGACTTCCAAAAAGGCTAATGTTGCCTACAGTCCAGATTCAAAAACACCAGTCTGAAAAGAGACAGAACTTTGACTGACTAAAGAGTCTGGTGGTTAGTCAACTATCAACCACAATCTAAAAATCCATTGAGGTCCAAAAACAACACATTCAACAAGCCATTTTTGCAAGGCCAAAAACATTAGAGAACAAAGGATTTCTTTCTAAACAGATGCTCTCCTGCTAGGGTCTCTTGGTAACGTCAAGCATATTATGAATGTCTAATAAACAGCGCTTGGCAGAACTCTTTCCCCCCTATTAAAAGAGTACGTGTCCAAAAACAAATCCCCTTCTCACCCTAGGAGTCCGCCCCCACTCTTTTCACAAGAAAAAAAAAAAACTGCAGCAGGAATAAATAAAAAAAATGTTGTTTTTTTTTAAAGTCAATACCATTCAAGCTGTATCCAAAAGTTTTGTTTTTTTCCACTGTGTGTGCTGCAAAACATGACATGATTCTGGGATGGTTGGAGAAGACGTTGCATGAAATCAAATGAGCAAGACAGAAATGGGGATCACTTCATGTTTTCTGAATGAAACATCCTGAAATGTAACGGTGGGGCAGAAAACGCTGACGCCGGTATAAAGACGGCTGGTTCCCTTGGCGATGCTGAAACTCGCTTGGCTTGAGGAGAGAGGGGGCACCGCAAAACAGTACTTTCTGAGCTTGCCCTTTCCCTCTCTCTAGCCTCGGAGAGAGGATTAGCAAGGCCAACAACAACAGGGAACTTGGGCTTTGTTCAACCATGACGCGAGGGTGTTTTCAAAACCACACCGGCTTATTTGCATGGAGAATTCTTCTTATCTTGTCCTTCTTGAAACAATAACGCGTTTTGAGCCCCAGAGATAAAGTTGGAGCTCATGCAGAGCTCACGCAAGCAAATACTGCATTCTCACTTGGGTAAAGAGAGGGGGGAGCTCTTTCCTCCTACAAAGAATTCAATTCTTGTCTGGTGACGGTAAGGGAATAACTTAAAAAAAACTCTGGCCCTCAGGCTTTTGGGAATAAGGAAATGCACCCCCAACCCCAACAAGAAAAGGTTAATCAAATACACAAGGTCATTTCCATGTAAAAGGACACATTAGCATTCAACATGTGAAGTTTATTGGAGCGTATCAAATTTGGTGTCAAATGAAAGCAAAAAGAGTCTATATTTTTCAGGCATGAAGGCAAGTTTTTCAACCATTTTCCATCCTAAAAATTCAGAATAAGCAAAGGCTTTAAATTCTGGTCACACAGATGGAAGAGGGGTCATCTGCAGAAATGATTTGCCTTCTCTAAGAAATATTGCATAGTGTCTGTTTCTGTTACCAGAAACCCACATATCTTTAAGATATTATCTAAATTCCTCTCCCTCATGAGGAAGGATTATGAAAGTTCACACAAGTTAATGTTTCTACTGATAACAAATTTGGTTTTTGAATTATTAACTGATTAAAACGTGTCACTCTTGCCAAAATCGGTAAGAGAGTGACCAACATTTTTTTTTTAGCAGTAACAGAGTTAACTACAATTGAATTGGCCACAACAGGAAATCATAGCAGTCACAAACCACAGTTGCAGTAGAGCACAGCAGAGTAGAGCACAGCACAGCACAGCAGAGTAGAGCACAGCAGAGCACAGCACAGCAGAGCACATGCGTACATTTAATGTATGGGTGGTCCCGGGAATCGAACCCACTGCCCTAGCGTTGTAAGTACCATGCTCCACCAACTGAGCAACAGAGAACCACAATAATAATTTAAAAAATGGCAAAAAGGACCACAATAATGACGGATAATTAACATTAACGAATAAAGGCTTGATTCTGTCGACATACTCGAGGCACGGTTTACTCAGATCAAATGGTCACGAGGGTGAGGGACAGTCATTTGTTGCGCACCGCACATCACCCACAACTGAGCGGAGGCGGTCAGCATTTTGAAACTATTTAACTTAATTGCTTAAAACCTGGATATCATTTTATGAAGTACATATTAACTGCTTTCAAAGTAGCCTACCCTAATCAAAACACAACCATAGACATTTTGAGGGAGTTAATTAATAAACCCTTAATATGCCATTGAAATCAGCATCTCTCATCTATTGGTTTCCAATTCAAAGTTATTTTATTGTCCAGCAGCCAAAGGCATAATCCAAGTCATATTAGTAACCCATGCTAGTTGTTGCATCTTTAGATCTCCCCTCTTAATTTCAAACACATATTTTAAACTGGTGCATAGCCTACAGCCATCTGTGCATTATCATAGGAATAAATAAATATTATAAGCATTTTCATCTGAAACGGTTGTTGCATCAGTCTCATGGCTTCTTTTTTTTATGCATGTGCTGAGGTCGTATGTCATAGGTCGTATTTTGGTTCCGTCATCCCAGAAGTGTCCCAGAGTCTGTTTTTAACTGTAAATATATTTCTTAATAATTCGAGCCCTGGAGGGAATTATTTTTTAAAAACAAAAGTATTTGGTTGTAATGTTGCAATATTTTTATAGGCTACTAAGTGTGGCCAACCATCCTCCAGGAGAGTGTTAAAGGGGCAGTGTTGTATTTTGAGACAGGCTTGAATATGCAGATAAACCAATAGACAGTGTGTAGCCTACATTTGTCTGATTCTCTATGGTAAAAAAAAAAATAGTAATGCATTGTATTTTGTAAAGATGCATCCTTATTTGGTGACAAGTGACTTGAGCTTTTGAACAAGTAAAAAATATCTGTCCTACTTAGGGCTGGGCGATATGGCCATAATATTATATCACAGGAAAAATATACTACATTTGTGATAGTATTTAAATGTTTTGGAATAATAAAAGTTCTACATTTGCTTTATGAGTAGTGAGTGATCCCAGGGTGCTTTATGAGTAGTGAGTGATCCCAGGGTGCTTTATGAGTAGTGAGTGATCCCAGGGTGCTTTATGAGTAGTGAGTGATCCCAGGGTGCTTTATGAGTAGTGAGTGATCCCAGGGTGGCAACACATACATGATTGCAATGAGTCTTTCTCCATTCTGATTGTTTTATACTGTTCAATTCAAACAAAACAAATTTCAGCACTTTTATCATTTCCTGCACTCAATTGCAGTGGTGGAAAAAGTACCCAATTGTCATACTTGAGTAAAAGTAAAGATATGTTAATAGAAAATGACTCCAGTAAAACTGAAAGTCACCCAGTAAAATACTACTTGAGTAAAAGTCTAAAAGTATTTGGTTTTAAAATGTATTTAAGTATCAAAAGTAAATGTAATTGATAAAATGTACTTAAGAAAAAGTATTCTTATATTAAGCAAACCAGATGGCACCAATTTCTTTTTTTCTTTACGGATAGCCAGGGGCACACTGCAAATCTCAGACATAACACAAATGCTTTGTTTGTAAGTTTAGTGAGTCCACCAGATCAGGGGCAGTAGATGACCAGGGATGTTCTCTTCATAAGTGCGTGAATTGGACCATTTTCCTGTCCTGCTAATAAGCATTCAAAATGTAACTAGTACTTTTAGGTGCCAGGGAAAATGTATGGAGTAAAAAGTACAGTATTTTCTTTAGGAATGTAGTGAAGTAAAAGTTGTCAAAAATAGTAAAGTACAGATACCCCCCCAAAAAACGACTTAAGTAATACTTAAAAGTATTTTTACTTAAGTACTTTACACCACTGCTCATTTGAGAATTTCCACACTGCCATGTGGGCAAATAATCTAAGACTTATTTTTAACCAAATGTTGCAATTGCGATTTAGAGCAAAACTGTTTGAATGACTATTCTAATTCTATAGTTAGAATATAATAGTGAGCACTTTGAATACAGTGTTGTTTGACATGACAACAAATTAAAATGCCAGGGAGGAGTTATTGTGACAGAGTAGGAACTAAAGTGTTGATAAGTGTTTCCTATAAGCTTTGGCTACATTGCATGTTGTTTTTTCTTAGCTACATTGCATGCTTTTTCTTAGCTACTTCGTGTAGCAAACATATTCTTGCTTTGCAAATTCCTCTTTGATTTAGAAGATACTGTTGCACAAACAACATTCTGAGTTAGGTCTACGCCATCACTGGTATTATCAGGCTGTATTACCTAGCTACGTTTGCTCTTACTCAGTACATGTATTAGCTAGCTAGCTATTAGCATTAGCGGCTAACAATTAGCATCTCAAGATTTAGGGCAACTTGCTAAAACAAGACAAACTTGATGTTTGCTGATGTAAGAAACAGAAACTAATATAGTGTCATTATAGAACACTAGCGGATTTATATTAATTAGCAAAGTGAAAACAGAATTGTTGCATGTGCTGCTTTGACCATGCAGACTGAACGCAAGAGTATCGCGGTTGAGGAACATCAAACGCTCTCCTTGAGTGACAGGAGGCATGGCAAGGTCTGTGTGGAAAGTGTCACGAAGAGAAAGAGCAGAAAGAGATGACTCAAGTAGCGAAGTAAACTATAAAAATTGACATTACACATGGCATATTACATTTAACAAACCAAACATTCAAATACCGGTATAGAAGGTAAAGTAAAAACCCAAACCAGTGTCTGAATCAATACCGGTATACATCATAAAATACAGTATACCGCCCAACCCTAGTCCTACTTGTCTGAAGGACAAGTGCCTAAAAAAAGAGTTACCGTCAAGCCCTGGCCAGTGTGTAGAATAATAACCAAACATGCAAAGGAGGATATTAAATGTTTATACCTTTGTGCACCTATTCAAGATACATCACCATGAAGGGATTTTTTTTGTAGCATTATTGTTTTTTCCTTTATTTTGACAGACAGTCAATGCTGAGACCCAAGGTCTCTTTTCCAGATTAGCCCTGTATAGCACCACAATACACATCAAAATACAATAAACACATTAAAACTACACATTTTCCATTTCTGTATAGTACAGTTCAAGGACCCATGATGTCATTCTGTTACAGTCATTCTGTTTTTGGGGTGTTGATCCACTGTCCATCTTACTGTCGTTCAACAACCAAAATATATGTTTTCAAACTCAGTGTCATATCATAGTGGAAAACCATTTTTTTCTGCAGAAAATCTTAATTCAGAGTAGATATTTAACAGATTTTTAGAAAACAAGGTCTAACAAAAAAAAAAGATTTTACTGTCAATTCTGTTACCAAACTGCATCTGCACTGTTCCTCAAGTGTTTTAGAAACAATTTCTTGTTAAAAGCAGACTTCAGCATATAGGCATATGGTTTGTTAAAACGTTGTAATCAATGGTTGATGCTTGGCAACACTTGAAAGTGAAAGAGTGAGTGTCAGCATCACTGCAACCCTGGAATTGACAAATAAAGAAAACCATTTTTTTTTTACATAACAAGTGGTTAACTAATGTATGAGATATATGTGGATTGGGCTTATTCTCATTGGCAGACATCCTTGCCTCTTCCACACTCACACTAGCGTGTGGCGGAGGACCAAGTATGGGGAGCGCCAAGCTGGGCTTATGCCAAGCCAAATGACTCAAAAATGTGCCTTTTCATCCCTTGTGTTTCCTCAGAAAGAGATTGAAAGGAGAGCAAGAAAGAAACAAAGAGAAAGTGAAATACAAAAAGAAAGAAGAAATGAAGAATGGAGATAAAACAAGACTGAGCGTGATAGGGAAGCATGTCATAACTAGGGCTGTTGCAGTGACCGTATTACCGCCACACCAGCAGTCATGACCTCAGTAAAATTCTACGTGACCGTTGAGTCACGGTAATCTCCTTTTATGCAGTCTGGACATGGTTGGTAGTACCCAACTCACTAACAACCATCAGGACGTAATGGCCTGGTACTCAGGGCTCTATTGTCCCTCCATCAGGTCCTAATGGCCTGGTACTCAGGGCTCTATTGTCCCTCCATCAGGTCCTAATGGCCTGGTACTCAGGGCTCTATTGTCCCTCCATCAGGTCCTAATGGCCTGGTACTCAGGGCTCTATTGTCCCTCCATCAGGTCCTAATGGCCTGGTACTCAGGACTCTATTGTCCCTCTAACATCAATGCAAATGCTATCAAAAAATAAATTAAATTAAATTTAAAAAAAATTACTTATTTTTTTTAAATCGCACCAAAAACCTAGCAAAACAGTATTGTGCTTTTAAAACTCACCTTAATTTGAAGAAAGAAGTTCAACAACAGGTTGTAACTAAGTGGAAAACATGGTTGTTGTGGATGTTGTTTCAAAGCCAAACACAATGAAATGGACAGCAGCTTTCTAAAGTGATGATTCACTCAAAACTGTCATAAGCATATTGAAGCATATGCCTTGATGAGCCCGGAAAAAAACCCGAAAATTAAATAATTATTGTGCCATTAGACAATACATAGTCTACAGCATATTACACACGGCAGAACATTAAAAAAAACTGATTTAAGTAGTATTTAGAACATAATTGGTCTAGCCTATTCCAAACGTTAAAAAATTATTTTAATGGCCTTTGAGTGAGGACTGTATTATTATGCATACTGGGTGGACTGGTTACCTTATGCTACGCTCCAAACTTTCTATCCATGAGTCTGGGAGAAAATGTACAGGTCTAGCTGATGCGGTTGGTTCAATATTTGGTTTTGAATAGCCTAGTAATAGGGCATTTTTATATATTTACATAATTCATAGGCTGAAATATTACCTTTAGCTACAGAATATCTCACCGTTGTGCGTTTCCATCTCCTCTCTCCTTCATTCCTTCTTAAGCATGCAGAGAGAGCGGCTGACAGTTTAATGAAATATGTTTTGTTGTGAAAACATGTTACTATTGATGAGTCTTCAGATTGACCAAAAATAAATAATGGATTTAGTGTGATGGTGTATATCTCTATATATTTTTTAATGTAGATGTGTTTATGCTAATTAACGTGAGACCGGCAGTCTTTTGTATGACAATAACCGGCTGACAAAATTTCATGACCGCCACGGCCCTAGTCACAACTCCATCAAGTTGAGTGCAACCTAGCTGGTCCATGTTGGCCAATACGCATCAGGAGATATCACAATGAAATGAAGCCATAGCACCTTTTCAAATCATCCTGGAAACTTTGTCAGGTAAAAACTACAAGACAGGCAAACTGCATGTTATTCATTGCCTTCCATGTTCAATGAATCTGCCTCCGACTTTGGAGATGTTTCAGAGCATTTACTGACTGTGGGGTACATCTCTTCAGTAAGACCATCTGTACAGCTCTCAGGTCACAACATGTCAAACAGATCGGCTCTTTACCAGCATGCATCTCCTCCCTCACCCAATCCTTCAATGCCTCGGCTCAGGTAGAGGAGGGAGTGAGGCGGGGAGTGCGAGTGTCAGGAGGGATGAATCGGTGGGCCCTTTTAACTCCACCCCAGCCCTCTGCCACAAGAAAGGTCACTGGTTCCACATCTGCTCCTCTCTCTGAACCTCTCCTTTCATAATGTGTGAACTGGATGAGGGAGAGGACCCTGGAGACCGCTTCACACACGCACACACCTCAACTCCTGTGTCAGGGAACTCGCACACCACATACACACACACTGACTCACACATACGCTTAACACAACACACTCCCCAAATAGCCACAAACACGCAAAAATGCACACACACCACCTCTGTCCCTCACAGGCAGGTTTAATGGTGTCATGACATGGTTGAAAAGAGGACTGGCGTTGACTCGACTAAGTCTTCCCGACGTACGCCTTTTGGCAAAGGGGTAAAAAGTGTGAGGACATGAGAAAAAAATAAGAAGAAAGTTGAATCAAATAGCGTTCCCTGGGGCCAAGCAGAGGCAGCATTGTGTTGAAATAAGTGATTCATGCTTTTATCATCCCAGGCGATGCCCAGATTGTGTTCTTTCAGCCAGAGCTGCTAGGCTCACTGGTATCCTCACTGAGGTTGGAAGAAAGATTGCTGTGTAATCTGATCTTATTCCAGTTTTCTAACATTCAGTGAGCTGTGTTGAGGAGATAGGCTGCAGGTAAGCTAGTCTTATGTTCTGTGACTGCTCAAATATGAATTCCTGTGGATAATTTGGAAGAGGTTTTTATCTCATTTTAGACAAAACAAACATTTACTATGGTCCTTTCCCTTGTTGTTTTTCTGCCCTGAAGAGACATCCTGACTGAATTCTTCACCGCTTCTCTTATCAAAAGGACAGATCATGTACAATGCCACATGATACTATTTAGGATAAACTGAGCTGAAAGAGTTCAGATATAAAAGTACCAGTCAAAAGTTTGGACACACTCATTCCAGGGTTCCTTTGTTTTTACAATGTTCTACATTGTAGAATAAGAGCGAAGAAATCAAAACGATGAAATAACACATTTGCAAGTAACCCCCCCAAAAATGTTTCTAATAAAATAAAATTCTAAATATATATTTAAGGTTCTTCAAAATAGCCCCCCTTTGCCTTGATGACAGCTTTGCACTCTTGGCATTCTCTCAACCAGCTTCACCTCAAATATTTTCCAACAGTCTTGAAGGATTTCTCACAAATGCTGAGCACTTGTTGGCTACTTTTACTTCACTCTACAGTCCAACTCATCCCAAACCATCTCAATTGGGTTGAGGTCGGGTGGTTGTGGAGGGCAGGTCATCTGATGCAGCACTCCATCACTCTCCTTGGTCAAATAGCCCTTACACAGCCTGGAGGTGTGTTTTGGACCATTGTCCTGTTGAAAAACAAATGATAGTGGGACTAAGTGTAAACCATATGGGATGGCGTATTGCTGCAGGAGGCTGTGGTGCCATGCTGGTTAAGTGTTCCTTGAATTCTAAATAAATCACAGACAGTGTCACCAGCAAAACACCCCCACACCACCTCCTCCATGCTTCATGATGGGAACCACACATGGGGAGATCATCAGTCCACCTACTCTACGTCTCAAAAAGACAGGGCGGGTGGAAACAAACATCTCAAATTTGAACTCATCAAACAAAAGGACAGATTTCCACCGGTCTAATGTCTATTGCTCGTGATTCTTGGCCCAAGCAAATCACTTCTTCTAATTGGTGTCCTTTAGTAGTGGTTTCTTTGCAGCAATTCGACCATGAATCCCTGATTCACACAGTCTCCTCTGAACAGTTGATGTTGAAATGTGTCTGTTACTTGAACTCAAGCATTTATTTGGGCTGAAATTTCTGAGGCTGGTAACTCTAATGAACATATCCTCTGCAGCAGAGGTAACTCTGGGTCTTCCTTTCCTGTGGCGGTCCTCATGAGAGCCAGTTTCATCATAGCGCTTGGTGGTTTTTGCGACTGCACTTGAAGAAACTTTCAAAGTTCTTAATTTCCCAGACTGACTAACCTTCATATCTTAAAGTAACATCGAGAGCATCCTGACTGGTTGCATCACTGCCTGGTACGGCAATTGCTCGGCCTCTGACCGCAAAGCACCACAGAGGGTAGTGCGACGGCCCAGTACATCACTGGGGTTAAGGTGCCTGCCATCCAGAACCTCTACACCAGGCGGTGTCAGAGGAAGGCCCTAAAAATTGTCAAAGACCCCAGCCACCCCAGTCATAGACTGTTCTCTCTACTACCGCATGGCAAGCGGTACCGGAGTGCCAAGTCTAGGACAAAAAGGCTTCTCAACAGTTTTACCCCCAAGCCATAAGACTCCTGAACAGGTAATGAAATGGATACCCGGACTATTTGCATTGTGTGCCCCCCCAACCCCTCTTTTTACGCTACTACTACTACTACTCTGTTTATCTTATATTCGTAGTCACTTTAACTATACATTCATGTACATACTACCTCAATTGGGCCGACCAACCAGTGCCCCTGAACATTGGCTAACCGGGCTATCTGCATTGTGTCCCACCCACCACCCCTCTTTTAGGCCACTGCTACTCTCTGTTCATCATATATGCATGTCACTAACCATATCTACATGTACATACTACCTCAACCAGCCTGACTAACCGGTGTCTGCATGTAGCCTCGCTACTGTATATAACATGTCTTTTTACTGTTGTTTTATTTCTTTACCTAACCATTGTTCACCTAATACCTTTTTTGCCCTATTGGTTAGAGCCTGTAAGTAAGCAGGCTCTAACCTACCTGTTGTATTCGTCACACGTGACAAATAAACGCCGATTTGATTTAATGATGGACTATCGTTTCTCTTTGATAATTTGAACTGTTCTTGCCATAATATGGACTTGGTCTTTTACCAATTAGGGCTCTCTTCTGTATACCCCCCTACCTTGTCACAACACAACTGATTGGCTCAAACACATTAAGAAGGAAAGAAATTCCACAGATTTACTTTTAAGAAGGCACACCTGTTAATTTAAATGCATTCCAGGTGACTACCTCATGAAGCTGGTTGAGAGAATGCCAAGAGTGTGCAAAACTGTCATCAAGGCAAAGGGTGCCTACTTTGAAGAATCTCAAATATATTTTGATTGGTTACTACATGATTCCATATGTTATTTCATAGTTTTGATGTCTTCACTATTATTCTACAAGGCAGATTTTTTTTACTGGTACTGTACATTACAACCATCTTAACTTAAGCAAGACTTTCAGTAAGCCCCTACAATGTGTTCATTTTTTTTACACCTTTGCTCACAAACTCAGACATAGGCTATATAAAGCCTACCGCTTACATTTTTCCAATAAGAATGCATATTCTTATTGGACCCAGTTCAGACTGCCCTCTCATCTCTGCACTAGTGCCCTACCTCAACCACAGGTCCCTGCCCTGCCAACCCAGAGAGGGGGCCTTGTCTGTCAGATCTGACCCTGTGGGGCTGTGGGGGCACTGGGCTGTGTACAGGCCGGCTGGGCTGTGGGCTCTCTCTCTCTCATCCCTAGCCTCCAGCCTCGTGTCCAGCCACATGATAATAATGACCCCTTATGGCATTCTAACCCCCCCCCCCCCCCCCCACACACACTCACTCCATCCCCCGCAGGAAAAAAAAAAGCACACAGCTTTAGTAAATATCATCTGGACAGGTGGCCAGCCACCCAGACCCACCCCGCCTGCCCTCTCTCCAAACAGATATCAGCTCAGGTCTGCTGGAAAGCCCCAAATGAGCACGCACGCATTGCCCCACCCCCTCCCCCAAAAGGCCCAGCTAATGTCTGTCACCCACTGAGCTGTCTGTGGGGATTACTGACTCCACAGTACAAAAAGGCCTGTGTTTGGCTAATGTGCAGGCAAACCATCGAAATTACAGGACTGTTTTGGGCATGGGAGATATCCATAGACCAGATAGCTACTGTAGATGCTATTTTGATAGTAGTTTATAATACATTATAGTAACATTAATACTAGTTATTGCATCATAAGAGCATTGGAAACTTTGAAAATTAAGCTATAGAGTAGTAGACTTAAGGCAAGCTATGATGACATTACTATTTCCCAGTCAATTATAAAGTCTGGCGACATATTGGCTAAATAAAGCACATTCCATTTTTCTTTTTTCATAAAAGAAATACCCACGTTTCATCTCCCAATTGCAAAATTAGCTACAATCAAAGAAATTAGACAAAGCCCATGAAACTGACGAACAATCAAGAAGATGGCGAGTCTGAGGTTATCATTTACCTCGTCGCCTGCAGCAGCAAAAATACAGGGTATTTAGACAGATTAGATGGCTGCCTCTTTTAGGATTGCCTTTCAGAAATGTAAGTAGCTTAAAACTAGTTAAATAACTACAGTAGCTAATTTATTAGAGCGTTAGCTATTTCATAAAGCAGCGAACCAACGTTGGACAGGGGCGTCACATTTCAGGCATATTTTCTTTGAGCTTTACATTTCACTGGCTCTGTGCTGGCTATCTGACGTTTACCGACCTATATAGAAAGATACAAAATTACACATGTACAAAATAAAAACAAATATCCACAACGTGATGTTTTTGGACTTTCGGGTAGTTTCTAGAGAATTAGCGTCAGGTTATGCCCCTAGTTGCGCTCAAAAATAAAATAAACATTAGTCTGCACCGCGCATGGAGAGGATATGGCATGGAAAAGCACGGCACTGTTTTATAAACACCACTTTATATTCCGAGTACATTTACGCACGGCAAAACATCGCTCAATCACACGTCTGCAAGTGTATTTACCAACAATCGATAGAGAAATATCCAGACAGCTAGCTAGTTAGCCAGCCAGCTAACAACACAGACTTGAGTTGAACGCAATGTAGACAGAAAACGATGCCTTGCTTGACAAAGCCACAACGTGTTTCAAGCACAGCGGAACACTATATTCAATTGCAACATGGTTAGAAGGTGAATACATTTATATCGTGGGATATATTGTTTAATAATGTTCTCTAAAAATATATAGACAAACACAACCGTTTATTTTTTTCCCCCAACCCAGACCGATTGTACTCGTGTCGTTGCCTGGTGCTGAAAAAGGACCTCAATGCTAACAGCAACGAGCTAGCTACAACCCCACAACACCGCACCGTGGTGCAGCAACAGTCAGTACAGTGAAGTAGTCAAACGAAAAAACACACACACAATACATTTAGACAAAGAAAATGCTTTCACCCGACTGAAAACAAAATGTCCATAAATGCCCAAATGTAGTCGGCAATCTATGCTCGAACATTAAGCAACCGATTCTCTGTGAAAAACTTAAATTCACTTTAACTCCAGCACAACCACCAGCCCCTTGAATCTCAGACTTACCCTGTCACAACAGGCGCCATCTTCCACAAACTCTCACCAAAACTCCAACACTCGCGATATCCTTTCTCCCCAAGACCAACAATCCGCGGAGACAACAGAAGCAGACTGGCGAAGCAGGGACGATGGAGAGGAGTCCAGAAAGGAGGGGGAGGCGGCGGGTAAAGCGAGTGAGAGAAAAAGGGCAGACACCACAACAATAGGCGTGGGAAACTTCAGACATCACGCGAGATCAGGAAAACTCTCACCATAGACAAACATGGAGGGATCGTGGTCCTATCGCGAGATGGACGTGGAGTGGAGTTGTTGCTTATTTTATAGCGCTGAAATAGTATTCCCACGTGTTTACGGGGTAATAAATTACAGCACCGATTGGAACATAGTTTGGCATAGAATTTTGCACAATGTTGTGAGGAAGCCTGTATTTTCCCAGGCCCCCAGGACTTACTCTGTATGCAATAATAGTGTTTAACATGATTTTTTAATGACTTCCTCATCTTTGTACCCCAGACATACAATTATCTGTAATGTCCTTCAATCGAGCAGTAAATTTCAAACACAGATTCCAACACAAAGACCAATTCCTCACAAAGAAAGACACCTATTGGTAGATGGGTAAAAAAAAAAAAATCTAAGCAGACAATGAATATCCCTTTTGAGCATGGTGAAGTTTGGATGGTGTATCAATACACCCAGTCACTACAAAGATACAGGCTTCGTTCCTAACTCAGTTGCCGGAAAGGAAGGAAACCGCTCAGGGATTTCACCATGAGGCATAAAACTGTTACAAAGTTTAATGGCAGTGATAGGAGAGAACTGAGGATGGATCAACAACATTGGGGTAGCAGGTAGCCCAGTGGTTAGCGCATTGGGCCAATAACCGAAAGGTTGCTGGATTGAATCCCCAGCTGACAAGGTCAAAATCTGTTGTTCTGCCCCTGAACAAGGCAGTTAACCCACTGTTCCCTGGTAGGCTGGGGAATTTGTTCTTAACTGACTTGCCTAGTTAAATAAAGGTTAAATACAACATTTTAGTTACTCCACAATACTAACCTAATTGACAGAGTGAAAAGAAGGAAGCCTGTACAGAATAAAAATACTCCGAAACATGCATCCTGTTTGCAGCAAGGCACTAAAGTAAAACTTTTTTAAAAATGTGGCAAAGCAATTCACTTTTTGTCCTGAATACAGCGCGTTATGTTTGGGGCATATCCAATACAACACCTCAGACGTGGGACCAAGTCATTGTTTTACAAGTCACAAGTAAGTCTCAAGTCTTAGCACTCAGGTCCCAAGTCAAGACAAGCAAGTCCGAGTCAAGTCTCAAGTCAAGACCGTCAAGTATCAAGTCAACTCGCAAGTCCTAAACTTAGAGTTTCGAGTCCTAAACAAGTCATAATGTGCTCATCACCATTTCATATTTTTCACAAGAGTAATAGTATATTACATTTACGTAAATCATGAGAAAGAGCCCCCCCCCCCAATAGTGATCGACTATCGAGGATCACTATGGTGCGCAATCGGGTGATGTAGGCTTGTAGAGAAAAAATTTATGAAATGTATGCATTCACTACTGTAAGTCGCTCTGGATAAAAGCGTCTGCTAAATGACTAAAATGTAAAAAAAAAAAATGTAAATGTACACAATCGTCCAACCTTAACACACACACACACCCTCTCTGTGTGTGGTTACAGTAGGCTAACGTATGTCAATGGTTTAAGGAACAGCAGTAACTTCAGGCAGGATTTAAGCCACCAACTGCCTAGCCTGTTGTAGCTCAATCTGGGTGCAGTGATCACGTTCCCGCACTGACTGACTGTGTGGAGGCTCATTGATTTAATGTTATGTTAGCCTACATGCTACATTAGCAAAGTTATATATAGCTGTCGGCTATATTAGCCACGACTTACCGTTCTTTGTGCAGCTTCAAATGTCGAACAAAGTTGGAAATTGTTGCGCCTCTGTCTGTAATTTTCATCCCGCATGTTTTGCAAGTTGCAATCCGTTTTTGTTGTTGATACAGTGTTGTCTTTATATCCCAAAAATAATTGTTTTGGGTATCATCTTTCCAAGGGCTCCATCTGAATTCACCCGCCGACGTTCCTCTGCACTGCCACGCACAACTTTTTCTCAGCTGGCACAATTTGATTGGCTGCTGTTGTCTGATTCAAACTGTAATCCGCTTAAAGAGCATCATTTTTAATATTTGGGCTTGGAGAGGGTATCAAATCAGGTCGAGTCATAAGGCTCAAGTCCAAGTCAAGTCACGAGTCATTTTATCATATTTGTGACTCGAGTCCAAGTCATGTGACTCGAGTCCACACCTCTGCAACACATTACTGAGTACCACTCTCCATATTTTCAAGCATAGTGGTGGCTGCATCATGTTATGGGTATGCTTATAATCGTTACGTTTTTCAGGATAAATGGAGCTAAGCACAGGCAAAATCCTAGAGGAAAAACAAAATAACTGACTAAATAACTCTGGCAGAATCCATATACCCACATCTTCTACGTAGTGCACCAGATGCTACCTTTCCCAGTGCATACCATATAAATCCTCACGTTTCATATCCTTCAGCTTAACTCATTTTTATTGACCCTTTGCAGGTCTGCCAGAGAGAGAGGGGGAAAGAGAGGAAGAGAGAAAGAGAGGGGGAGTCAGGGAGAGAGCAAAAGAGAAAGGGAGAGTAAGAAAGATGAGGAAGTCAGAGAGTGAGAGGGAAATAGTGAGAGAGGGGGGGGGTTGCATGAGAGTGTGACTGGCTTGACGCCCACACTATGAAGACACAGAGAGAGAGGAGGACCACATCCTCCCCAATCCGATTTTCCATTCTTTCATCATTTTAATGGTCAGCCAAAGACCTCTAGCTAGTCCCAGCACTGAATACAGGAAGAGTAAAGTTTCTCCAAATGTTTTACAGCTGAACACAGTAAAAAAGACAACACAAGTGCAAGTACATTTCAGAAGAGGGAGGGAAAAAAAGAGAGAGAATCAAGCTATTGCTGTCGATGGTTGTCAATATGTTAAAAAAATTTGGTTTAACAACTGAAGTTGACCTCTAACCACTCACTGTTGTAAAACTCATAACATATTTTTATGGATACTTTCCTACGTGATTTAACGTTTCCTTTTTGCCCCCCCCTTGTAATCCTGATGTCTCCGACTGTTGCTTTTTGGCATCCGCATCATGATTCCGAGTACTTTGGAAAATTCATGTGTGACCTCACAACCAAAATAATGTGGTAAAACATTCCCATTAAAGGCTAAAGCACCACGTTTGGTTCTAATCAAGCGACGTCGATCATTTAGCAGAATTTCTCCATCTACTCAATCTTTCCTTGTCTTTCCTCGCCCCTCTCTCTCGTAAGGTATAAAACAATTATTTTAAATGGACAGGAACGCTCTCTAGAGCTCAATAAACGGAAGGGAAGCTGCCAATTCAAGCAATCATGACTATGCCACGAGTGCTCCATCTATAAATCCTCTCACTTGACTGCCCGAGCGTCTACCGCCAATAGACAGATTGGTCATCATTCGCCAACCTCCTTGTTTCCAACCAGACCTGACTTTGTCATGTTGTGAATTTGCCACAAGGTAGGTTGAGTCACGTGATTAACTACTGTACGATGGATTTGGCAGCTCGTCTTCCATTTTGATATGTTTATATATTCGTCACTAGGATAGACAAGTCTGGATAGCCTTTTTCTTTGGAGCATCTAGCTGAAATAGTCAAATGAATGAGGGGAAATTATAGTGTGTTTTGAACTCTGAAAACAAATTTTCATGGTTTTGAGTTCAGGGTCGTAATGAATCATTATGAGAGGATATTTGGCCTTTTATTTTTGTTTTGAGCTTTGTGAAAGCAAATGAGAAAAAAAGCCAGACGATCAAACAAGTAACAAAGTTGGACTACAGGTTCTTCAGCAGTTCCTTGGAAAGCAACTCAGTTGACACCTCGGGGATTTGTGTGGAATCTGTTGTGATGAAACTTCCTAAAATAGCTGGACAGACAGTCAGATAGAGAATCAGACATACAGACAGAGAGAGAGAAAGAGAGGTGAAGATTTCAGACTCAGACATAGACTTTCAGATGGACACAAAAAGAACAGAAAGTGTAGGTGCCAGACAGCCAGACTGACAGGCAGACAAAAACAGGAAGGAAAACCATATTTACCCTGTAACCTAGCATGCGCTTCTCTCCTTCTCCCCCATATAAACAAACCTTTTTCAAGCCTCTGCATCTGTCAGAACCAACTCAGATATTATCTGGTTCTCTTTATGAATCAAAGCCACAGCGCCTCACAAGACGAGAGTCACACATCACTTTGCATGGCTAGTGTGTGGGGTGAGGGAGTTCAAGGCATGAAGGACGGTGAGACAGGGTGGGCTATGTCTGCCTGTACGGGGACGCCTAGGAGGGGCACAGGCCAGACAGCTTTACAAATGGAGGGGACCTGGAGGTGACATGGAGTCCAGGGGGAGAGGCTGGTGCTGGGGCTTGAAAAGGCCTGACCGACCCCCCCCCATCCCATCTCTCACCCTCCACTCAAAGCTCCCCCATCACATGACTGTCTGTGAGTGGTCCTATAGCCTGGATCAGAGCTTTTCTGTTATGGTGTCAAAATGACGGGGTGATAAGTTGCACATATAGTGCTAAGAGAATTCTGACTGTGTATGTTACAAACATGATGAGTAACATTTTTACCAGCTTTGATAAAGAGATAAAGCAAGAAAATCTGCTTTGGGGAGTAATATTTGCATTTCTGTCACTTGACAAATCTTAAGGGGTCAGATTCAGTTACACGATATATTATCTATACAATCATGACATTTTAGACTTACAAAATGAAGTTACTTGACATGGTTACATATGTACTGTTAAAGTGAAACCAGAAATACCTGTCCATGTGTATCGGTCACAATGGGAGAATTTATTGCCTTCATTATGGGATTAATGAGGTTTTATTGCTTGTTAATCAATCTAAAACTTGATAAGAAATCAAAGTCTTGATGGATTAGACATAAAATCTATGTCAAATGTATTTTACAAGCATTTGGAATGAGTCATAGTTGTGTGTAACACATGGACCATAAATGTAAAAAAAATTATTCTTATCAGCATTGGAAATTATAATTACACTATTAACAAAACATTACAATATATATATATATATATATATATATATATATATATATATATATATATATATATATATATCTTTAATTTCTCTATTTTACCAAGTCCTAGACCTTACCCCTATGACAACAATTGTGTTATAATCACCTCCGTGGAGTTGTCCATGGCAGATTGTATTCTCATTTCATATGAGGGAAACAGTTTAATAAAAAGTCTTTGAGTGTCGTCTGATGTCCCTGGCTCTGAGCAGGCTCTGCCTTGGCACTGTCTTTTACAGTTCAGTCTTTGCCTTTGGGCCAGTGCACCGTCTGATATAAACCAAAAAAATGGTGCAAATGATCATGAGTTCTGAAAATATGTATTATTCATTATATTATGAAAACAGGAATATGTTGAATCCTTTAAAAAGACTATGAATTATCCCAAATGAGTTATTTGCGAAACAATAACTTTTTGTATTTTGCCATAATAGCTGCAACCCTCTACTTGTAGTAAAGTAAGTAGCCTTGGCTTGTGTGAGCCAGAAGGAACTTATCGATTTTGGCTCACATTTCTCAGTACTAGAATGAGGTTATAACCACATCAACAGGTTTCCTGGCATGTCCATATTACACCAGCAAATGGCAAGGCTGTGATATTTGAGTGTTTTCTATATTCCATAGAAGATGTCCAATCTTCTAAACTAAGACCCTGGAACAGGCCACCAAAATAGTGATAAGCGAATTACGATAACAACATCAGCCGTTCACATGATGCGTTTTCAGTATAGATCACATTTTCTGGTCGAGATCACATCATTTGTTTTCTCCCCTCAGGGACAGACTGAACTCTCCCCCTTAAAGTTGACTTCTCCCCTCAGTTTAGACCCAAACACCCTGGCTTGCATCCCAAATGGCCAGCTATTCCGTATAATATAGTGCACTACTTTTAATGGACCCCGGTCAAAAGTAGTGCACTATATAGGGAACAGATATCTAGAAGAATGTCTTAGTCACAGTGAGATAATGCAAGTTGATTTTAACAGTAGTCATTTAGCAGACGCTCTTACCCAGAGCAACTTACAGGAACAATTATGGTTAAGTACCTTGTTCAAGGGCACATTGACAGATTTCTAACCTAGTCGGCTGACGGATTCGAACAAGCGACCTTTCGTGTGTGCGCAACCATTCAATGAAAATGTAATTAGTCAAATGACAGAGCAATTCCAAACAGGAGAAGGAATATCATATCATTGATAAGGATCTGATAGGACGCACTGCTGCTGCCACAGTTCGTCTGAGAAGTTCATACTGAAGATAGAGGAACAATGAGGCCTAAGTGTGGATTCTATCAGTTTTTACTTAAAACGTCTTGTGACTCCAATGTTCTCTCTTCAGCCATTTTTTTATTGTTTTTTTTAGGGCGATATTTTCATAATGCCCAAAAGCAATGTGCAAAGTGAAAAATGATTTAATACCATGCACACTTGTGAACGCTTTAAAACGCATCTGCAATAAGCTTTGTGAACTGTTCATTCGCCTTAGGCCTACTGTAGTTTCCCTTAACAGGCTAATGACATTAGACACGTTTGGTATAATGTCAGGCAAGTTTAATCCGATGGTAGTAACCTAAAATATACAATAAGGCCATTGGAGCCACATGTTGATTTGCATAAGCAACTACATTCATACTATGGCAATGGAAACTGATGTGATCGGGAAGTCTTTATTAGATAGTATGTTACTGCAGACATACTTTTACTGTAAGTGACACTCATGTTCCTCCCTTCAGGCTATGTGGAAATCATGAGTCAATACATACTTCCACACTGTGTTTCTGTTATAAAACAAAATGGGCCTTTCTCCAAACCTCAACAGAAATGATTTTGTTTGTTGTCAGGATGTGGTGGAAATATTTGCTCCTGAATCTTCATATGCAGTGTCAATAAGGACCCGTTCCAATGTTTTGGGAGGTTTCCATTGTAGTGAGGGCTTGTACAGAATCCCTGCTCAAACCTAAAGCTCAAACCTAAACCAGACATGAGAACAAAGAGGGAAAAGGACAGAGATGTCATAACAAAGGTTTCCAAAAAAAACTACATCTCTCCACTTTGTGTAAATTCTTATGAGATATTCATGTACAGTAAACTAAGCTCAACAGCTGGTTAAGTTTGGGTTAGTGCCCTTATTCTGCAATATGCTCCAGACACAAAGTTGGTTCAGTCACATATAGCTAGAACTTAACACCTTTATGTAAAAAATATATATATATTTAGAGCAGTCCCAGCAATTACAAAATACTAATGCAATCCATGGATAAATCCAACTCATAAAACCTTGGTTGAAGCAAAATGAAATAAAACTTTCCTTGATGTTTTAGGTCGTCAGAATGGCAGTGGCGATACCTTACCTTTCAAGTTGATCCTGTCTGAGTGGTGTATTACATGACCCATGACCCATGCTTCCTCCTTGTTGCTAATGCTAAATGCTATTGTTGTGAAGATAGTGTTTGGATGGACAGCTTTACTTTGTCAACTGCAGCATTTTTAACCCTGACCTTAGATTCTCTGCCACACACACACACACACACACACACACACACACACACACACACACACACACACACACACACACACACACACACACACACACACACACACACACACACACACACACACTAAAACACACAGAAAAAAACACAGCGTCACACAAATAGACATAGATTAACACAAAAAAGGCAAACACACACACACAGCCCCACAGTATGAGCCTGCCAAGTGAGCTGCAATGAGGCCCTGACCCTCTGGTTCCCCCTCGTCCTCCATCTCTCTGGCTGTCAGCCGGAGGGCCCAGAGAGACAGGAAGAGCCCTGGTGATTAGGAGAGGGGGCCCGTCGAGGGGGTCCGGCGGCCCTCTGACCCACTGTCCAATTCCTGGCAGCCAGCCGTGGATTCTGAAGAGGCCCCGGAAATGTTTGTTGGAGGATGCATACCCCAGACTAGACAGCAGGGACTGTTTTGTGATGAGCAGTAGGAGCTGCTAGGAGGACAGAATGTATAGTGTTTGTTATGGTAGGCTGTTAAAAGGGAATGAGTGGGTGAGGATGGAGGAAGAGGGGAAGAGGGCGGAAGAGAGACAAGGAGAGGAATAGGGAGGAGGAGAGGAAGTGGGAGGAGGGAGGAAGAGAGACAAGGAAAGGAATAGGAAGGAGAGGAAGAGGGAGGAGGAGGAAGAGGGAGGAAGATCGACTTAGGAGAAGGAGAGGAAGAGAGAAGGAGAAGGAGAGGAAGAGGAGAAGGAGAGTGAGCTAGAGGGCTAGAGGAAACGGGATAACAGGCCATTCAGCGGGAGAGCGTTTGAAACACAGGTGCCTCATTTGTCTGCCAATAAAGCCCCTTCTGAATGAGCAAACCTGTGAATGAATGTTTATTTGAGCTATTGAGAGCAAGATGAATGAGCAAGGGAGTGAATGAATGGATGAGAGAGAGAGAGCGAAGGAGTGTTTGTAAAAAGAGTGAAGTTGCCATTGAAGGAGCACTCCATGGAGACTGTAGTTCCAGCTGTTAGGGTAGAGGGAGGAGGAGAGAGGAAGGAGGAGGGAGAAGGAGGGAGGGAGGAGGGGAAGAAAGAGGGAGGAGGAGGGAGAAAAACAAGGCAGAGGGAGGGGAGCAGAAGGGAGAGAGGTAGGTAGGTAGATGGAGAGGGATGGAGAAGGAGAGTAGAGGCAGCAGAATGAGGCAGAGAGGTGGAGCAAAAGAGAGGGAGGGGAGCGAAGAGAGGGAGGGCCAAGGCAGAGGGAGAAGTGGGAAAGGTCAGAGTAGCGAGGGAGTGGAAGGGTAGGGGTAGTGAGGGAGAGGAGGGGGAGAGGAAGGGTAGGGGTAGTGGGGGAGAGGGAGTGGAAGGGTAGGCGTAGTGAGGGAGAGGGAGACGGCAGAGGGAGGAAGAGGGGGGCAGTTTGGTTTTTAGGCAGCCCGTCTCAGACAATGTGACATGGCACACGCTATTAATTCCGGCTCAGCAGAGCCCCTGCCCAGCCATCTGCTCAGGGTCACTGCCCCCCCCCCCCCCCCCCCCCCCCCCCGTCTCCCCTCTTTTTAACCCCTGCCTAGCAGACACCCAGTCAGCACCCGCACCCAATCTCCATAAACAATGCAGCCAACCTGCTCCTGTGACGGGGCCCAGGCCCACACAGAACAATGGCCTGTCAGGTGACAAGGCCCTCCTGGAGTTAATATACATTACAAAAGGGCTTTTTTTTAAACGTCAGGCTTGCTCTCGCTCGCTCGCTCGGCGGCCCGTCATGGTTTAATTTGAGCCTGGCGTTCGGTTGTGTTAGTTTGGCCGTTTGTTTTGTTTCGTCCCCCTCTCTAAGCGTGGCAGGGTGGTGCTGTTGAAAAAAAAAAAAAAACCGGGAGGGACAGAGAGGGATGGTGCATTTCCCCCCATCTCAAATCAATTAATTAATATATTTTTAATATATTATTAATATATTAATATATTATTTTTCCACAGACTTTTAAGACAGTTGGCAAACCAACATTAATTAATCTTGAAAAGAAGTATATATTTGACCTCTAAAACAAATAAGTCCCATTTAACCTTTTAAGTAAGGAGTTGGGTGAGGGCAGCATACAGCTAAATATTTGGGATCTTTAAACCGTAGCAAGGAGGGAGGGACCGAAGCCTTGGCTGATCAGACATCTTTACGAGCTACGTGTCAACATGCCCAAGAGGGTGTTTCCCCTCTTCCTTTCCGCTCCATCGATTGTTTCATTGGACAAATAATAGAGACATGTGGCAGAGTGAACACACTGTTATTAATTGTGATGATGCGTGTTGATAGGCTGGGGTTTAAGGGTTTAAGGTTAAATCCCTAGAAATCTGTTCATCATGTCTGGAGAAAAACAAACAAATCAGACTTGCCACACCCCCCCCCCCCCCATCTCTCCAGTCGTCACAGATCCCAGACGGAGACCCCCATAACCCTGCAGAGTGCAGACCACCATGACAACAATGCTGGCCTGAACATCTCTCTCCCTGTGTAAACACCATTTATAACATACAGTACGTGTGTACATTACAAATTCACTTCAGTCTCTTTTCTGGAGCTACGAGTTCCACCTGATTCGATTAATGACGACTAAATAAAAGTAAGAATAATCTCAGACATCAGTCCCTTAAACTCAGTTCCCATCTAACAGCCGAGACGACACGGTTTTAGTCTCTGGTAACTTCAGATGACTCAAATTGATGGAGAGGATTTATGTGGACACTACAGTAAGTCATTATATGGATATAGTAGTTAAACAATAGTTAAGGTGCCAATAACTTGGTCAGACATCATTTCATTATGCCTATTGCTTCTTGTTTTAGAATTGAAGGGATGGCGAAGGTCCTTTAGGTCAGGATTAGTGTTGGAAGATACCTGGAATCAGGAAGGAATAATACAAAAATTGGGAATTTTAGGAAAGTTACCAGAACAGTGCAGTTCTAGTTAGGATGGTATATCGGAAAATCAGTTGTTTATTCACAAGAGGGACAGACTGGTCAATGTTGTGTTTGTTTGTGCGGCAGTTTTTCCACGTTCCTAGAGAGAGAACTGAAATAGAAGAGGTGAAAGTTTAGAGGTCAGAGGGGCGAAGTGAGCGGGTGTCATCAACAACAGCCAGCAAGTCAGCTGATGACCCCTGGGAACACAGAGAGAGGGAAAGCAAGAGAGAGACATTGAGAGAGATGGAGAAACGGAGAGACATTTAAAAAGACCAGTTGAAAAAAAGCTGTAAAATTTCCAGACACAAAAGCTACAATGAACCTGTCTCTGCTTAGTATCACAGCACAACAAAAGTTTTGACTGTATACAGACACACCTCGGACTGTCTGGTTTGGGTTTGAGGAGAAACTAGGCCTCTGCCATAACAGCCTGTCCTCTATAGGACAAACCTCTCCGTCTTCTCCTCTTTACCCATTTAAAGAAAAATGATTACTTTTAAATAAAAACATATTGCAGTCTTTTCCCCCTCTTCTTCATTTTATTTGGTTTCATTTTTAGACCGTCTTCTTCCTTCTCTGTGGGTTAGCGCCTAACTCTTGAGTGTGATTGGGTGAGATGAGTGATGGGCCAATAGGGTGATGTAATGGATGTTCTTTCAACGGTGACCTCATTGGTCCAAACCACAATGACTGCATGGCATCCAAGTGTCAGGGAACAGTCTGGGCCTTCTGAGGGTAGTTAGCAAGCTCATCCACATCATCTGTGAAATGACACGCTCCTTTATTCTTCTCTCTGCTGGCTAGCTCTGTGATTGTTTGTGGGGAAGCTGGGCAAGACATGAGGAGTGAAGGAGAGAGGGAAAAGGGAGTGGGAGAGAGAGATGGGCCTCACGTTTGACCAGAAAGAGAGAGAGAGAGAAAAAGAGAGAGGGGGGAGGAGGAGAGAGAGATGGGCCTCACGTTTGACCAGAAAGAGAGAGAGAGAGAAAAAGAGAGAGGGGGGAGGAGGAGAGAGAGATGGGCCCCACCAGAGGGAGGAAGAGAGAGAGAGAAAGAGGGGCGAAAGAGAGCATGCGAGAGAGAATGCGAGTGGAGAGGGAGGAGGAGAGTAAGAGATAAATGGGCCTCAAGCTCCACCAGAGATAGAGAGAGCGAGAGAGAGAGATAGGAGGGGGGAACTACAGGCTAGTTAACCATAACATGGAAACAGTGACACAACCGTCCACAATGTCCCAGAACCCTACTGATAGAACCCTACTGATAGAACCCTACTGATAGAACCCTACTGATAGAACCCTACTGATAGAACCCTACTGATAGAACCCTGACTTTGTTGCCTTCTCTTTTAGTCTGGTTCCACTTACTGAAGTTTGAAGCCCAGGTCCTGAGCTGGCTCCTGTTTAGCCTTATTGGGTAACAGAGAGGAAACCCTTTTATATAAATCAGGTTATTCTATTGTAAACATCCCAAATTGCATCATACACACATTCATTGGTAAGCTGTGGAGGAGACCCGTGGCTGCCTAACCCCATTGTTGTGTGTGACAGAGACAGAGGAACACACACACACACACACACACACACACACACACACACACACACACACACACACACACACACACACACACACACACAGTCTGGGCTCGGGGACAGGAAAGTGCAGGGAGTCACAGGAGGTGTGTCTGGACATACTGCCAGTCACCCGGAGGTCCAGCAGTCACCCAGAGGTCCAGCAGTCACCCAGAGGTCCAGCAGTCACCCAGAGGTCCAGCAGTCACCCAGAGGTCCAGCAGTCACCCAGAGGTCCAGCAGTCACCCAGAGGTCCAGCAGTCACCCAGAGGTCCAGCAGTCACCCGGAGGTCCAGCAGTCACCCGGAGGTCCAGCAGTCACCCGGAGGTCCAGCAGTCACCCAGAGGTCCAGCAGTCACCCAGAGGTCCAGCAGTCACCCAGAGGTCCAGCAGTCACCCAGAGGTCCAGCAGTCACCCATAGGTCCAGCAGTCACCCAGAGGTCCAGCAGTCACCCATAGGTCCAGCAGTCACCCAGAGGTCCAGCAGTCACCCAGAGGTCCAGCAGTCACCCAGAGGTCCAGCAGTCACCCAGAGGTCCAGCAGTCACCCAGAGGTCCAGCAGTCCCACTGCCCCGGGTACTGCCAGCCTGCACAATCGGCCATCACTGCCCTGACTACCCTGCATATTGAAAGAGGGTGAGAGGAGGGGGGGGGGACAGAAACAGAGACGTGAAGGGTGTCAGAGAGATGGGGTAAGAGAAAGAAAGGATAGAGTGAGAAGAGAGAAAAGAGAAATTGACAGAGAGAAACAGAGGGAGAAGGGAGATTGAGAAGAGAGAGATGAAGAAAGAGATAAACAGATAGAGATAATCTGTTTATTTGTTTCTCTTTATCGGTTTAACAGATGAAGGGATAAACAGAGATAAACAAATAAACAGATAACAGATAAATTGTTAAATGGATGTTTGGCAACGGCCCTCAACAAGGTCATTGTCATTTCCTCAGTAGCGTCAAGTGTGCCTCTTGTTCTCTTGTAGCCCCGTCTTCAGTTGCCCCCTTAGCCTTATCTCTTTTGTCTGCTCGTCAGCAGGAGGGAGGGGCGAGACGGAGAGGGTGGCTGGACGAGAGGGCAAAAGAGAGAATGAGACAAAGTACACAGAGAAAGAGAGAGACACATGCAGACAGAGAGAGAGAGAGACACATGCAGACAGAGAGAGAGAGAGACACATGCAGACAGAGAGAGAGAGAGACACATGCAGACAGAGAGAGAGAGAGACACATGCAGACAGAGAGAGAGAGAGACACATGCAGACAGAGAGAGAGAGAGACACACGCAGACAGAGAGAGAGAGAGACACACGCAGACAGAGAGAGAGATGAGAGAGAGCGAGAGAAGCAGTGAGAGAGAGGGAGGGAGAGAGCGAGGGAGTGAGAGAAAGAGAGAGAGCGGGGGAGTGAGAGAGAGAATATGTGAGCATGTGCCAGAGAGAGGTATAGGGTTTCCTGCGGCTTGTTTTCCTGACTTATCCGTTCTTGTAAATCCTACGTCCACTCCCCTCTCTATCTCGCTCTCTCTCTGTCTCTCCCTCCCTCTCTCATTCTCCATTTCTCTATGTCTCTCCATCTCTCTCACCCCCCCTCTCTATCAGAACTCATCCCCGTCCCTCTGCAGATCATGCTGACATATCGCAGGAGATAGAGTTTGGAAAACAGAGCTTCATTCCTCTCTGGCTATTCCCCAAAACAGTGTTCGGGTTACACCGCAACGGTCCAGCAAGCCATTCCTCAGTGCTCCTCCCATTACCCGCGCTCTAAATCTCTGTTATTGTCGCTCCAATCTAGAATCAGCCCCGTTTCATCCAAATATTATTGGAGGCAACACTAACAAATGTGTGGGATTACATTGTAAATGCGTAAGTCCCCCTTTCTCACTAAAGACTTAGTGACGCAGTAGGCTGTGTACAATGGAATCATGATAACCTATCCACACGTATGGATTACATACAGGCAAGTATGCACTAATATTGTATATTGATTATGCAAAACATAATTTACTACATAGGAATAACAGGAGAGACAACAGGGGAGAGAACAGGGGAGAGACAACAGGGGAGACAACAGGGGAGACAACAGGGGAGAGACAACAGGGGAGACAACAGGGGAGACAACAGGGGAGACAACAGGGGAGACAACAGGGGAGACAACAGGGGAGACAACAGGGGAGACAACAGGGGAGACAACAGGAGAGACAACAGGAGAGAGACAACAGGGGAGAGACAACAGGGGAGACAACAGGGGAGACAACAGGGGAGAGACAACAGGGGAGAGACAACAGGGGAGACAACAGGGGAGACAACAGGGGAGACAGGCCTATAATTGTCCTCTTCTTTTGTCAAAAGTGAACAGTCATTGTGCAATAGGCTCACACAGCATTTACCATGCAATCCAAACATACATTCCAGATGTCTGGAGTGGACAAAACAACACTATAGAAGGACTCCAGAGGACACAAACACAAGCTCCATGTTCTTCTAAACCTCTCCTCTCTTACAAGAAAAGCCCAAACTATCTGATCCATCCATCTAAAAACATTCAAACAAATGGTAAACGGGATTTAAAACAGTGAATACTTTTCCAACCACACAATCATTCATACACACACGTGCATGCACACGTACACTGCTACTGTTCTCTGCAGCTTGCCACCCCTCCAATCTCTTGAAGATATAATCTGTAACACACACACACACACACACACACACACACACACAGCCCCAGCCCCAGCGAGCTCAAAGGCAATACCGAGCACCCCCACCACAGGCAGACAGCCGCATACCAAACCAAACCAGCAATGCCATCATACCTCACTCTCCTCCTTCCTATCCACACCATTGTTCTTCAAACAATGGGCCCTGTCCAACATCCACCGTTAGCCTCTCTATCCGCCTGTAATTACAGGGCAATCTCAACCATGCCAGGAGGCAGAGAGAGGCAGACGGAGGCAGAGAGAACTCCACTTCTGGTATGGTCCCCTGCCCGTCTGGGTTTCTACACAGAAATATGTGGTTAGTGTTTCTTTCTCTGAATGTAGGGGAGGAGAAGGACGAGGGAAGGGAAGGAGGGAGGTAGAGAACATAGAGCACTCGGGTACAGAGGAAGATGGCTTGAATGTTCAGGTGGGATGTTTCACTTCTATTCAGTGAGGAAAACTCCTCTTCTGCAATGGCACCAGTACAGTTAGTATCCTCTATATGGTACGGCTTCACACTTTGTGAATGCTTCTATAGAAGGGGATAATGATGCATAGCGAATGAAGTTAACAACACTTCATTACTGTATTGTAACATCCCTTCATAGATCATGCCTGTTGCTCTACCGGCTGAACTATCCTGGCTCTTTGACATAACTGGTTACAAAAGCCAGAAACAATGCTTTGAGAGGATGTCAGAAGCTGTTTTAAAAACAGTTGTTAAATGTAAACGAGTCATTATGCTGGGTCAGATTGTTCTGGTCTGGAAAGCCTAACTAAACCCAGCACTGTGGCCGCTCCACCAGTATGCACAAAGACAAGGACAGGCCAAGAGAAGGACAGGCCAGGCCAAGAGCAGACAGCCTGTGTTCCATCAACAGTTCCAAAATTACATTATTTTCCCAGAATCCTCAGTCCAAGCCAAGTCATATATTCTGTTGTCATCCACAGGGCTCGAATGAAAACCCATGAGAAATAGAAAATGTGTGTGTGTGTGTTTGTGTGGTTTAGGCTTGGTGGCTTCGATAGAAACAGATACCGTTATATGATTCACGATAATTCATCATCGATATTAAAACATCCATTAGCTTGTTTCATTTTGTTCTGTCAGTGGTATGTAAGACAGCGTGGTTGGAGTTATTGAATTAGCCAGTAATCTGTGCTTATCACTAATAATAGGGTACATTGTTGGACAAGACAGACCTGCGTACCAGAGACCTACGCACCAGAGACCTGCGTACCAGAGACCTGCGTACCAGAGACCTGCGTACCAGAGACCTGCGCACCAGAGACCTACGTACCAGAGACCTGCGTACCAGAGACCTGCGTACCAGAGACCTGCGTACCAGAGACCTGCGCACCAGAGACCTGCGTACCAGAGACCTGCGCACCAGAGACCTGCGCACCAGAGACCTGCGCACCAGAGACCTGCGCACCAGAGACCTGCGCACCAGAGACCTGCGTACCAGAGACCTGCATACCAGAGACCTGCGTACCAGAGACCTGCGCACCAGAGACCTACGCACCAGAGACATGTTTACCATGACTGGTTCAGTCCAATTCAAACAAAGTGTTCAGTAACATACTATCTAAAACAGTGGAGGCTGGTGACTTAAAATTAAGGAGGATGGGAGACCCACGGTATAGGCGCGTAACACACGGAGACGACAAAGTGTGTTTCAAAATCGTCAAAGACTAATTATTTTAACCTAAAGCATCTAATAAAGACATTTAAAGTGCAATATTATGGGGAATGGGAATGAGACGGCTACTTACACCGTGTTGGAAAGAGATCACAGCAGTGATTAAATGAGGGTATGAGGCATGAGATGAGGTGTTCAGAGGCTTGACCAGCGCAGGACAGGATTTGACTGGGAAGACAAAAACAATAACACAACACACTAAACAGTTAGACAAAAGAGCTAAGAATGAGTTAGTCCAAGCAAGGAGTAAAATCACTGATGTGTAACAATGTGATTGTGTTTGTGATTGACTCTACATACAGTAATGAGAGAAAATGTATAGGGGTTCTCACAATGCTTGGAGGGGAAACATGCAATGTGCCAGGGGATGAGCGGGCACATGAGACATGGCTTCAGTTCATGTCAGGAGAAAGTTGACAATGGTAGTGGAGTGGAGTAGTCATCACCTCTTAAATCAGGGAACTAAGCTGTAAATACAAACAGCAGATCTATCCATTACAGCTGCACCATCATAGGTTTGGACAACACGTTTCTCTATGAAGTTAAACTCAGATATCTCAAAATTCATAAAGTCAAACACAGACTGTGCATCTCGCCCACTTGAAACAAAGTATCCCAAGAAATGTTCCTGACTAAAGCCCTGATCATCCACATACCTGACAATAACTGACAACTGCAAGCAGACTGGTGGCACCATAGGTCCCAGAGTTGTGTAACGCCCTGGCCATAGAGAGGGGTTTTTTGTTCTTTATTTTGGTTAGGCCAGGTTGTTACATTGGGTGGGCGTTCTATGTTCTTTTTCTATGTTTTTGTATTTCTTTGTTTTGGGCCGTGTGTGGCTCCCAATCAGGCACAGCTGAAGTTCGTTGTTGTTGATTGGGAGTCACACATAAGTGCATGTTTTTCCGTTGGGGTTTTGTGGGTAATTGTTTCTGTCATTGTGTTTCACCTGGCAGGACTGTTTGGCTGTCAGTTTCTTGTTTTGTTTTTGTATAGTGTTCTTTCTCAATTAAATATGACGAACACTAACTCCACTGCGTTTTGGTCCACTCTCTCTCATGGCAGTCATTACAGAATTACCCACCACAAAAGGACCAAGCAGCGGAGGAAGGAGCAGCACCAGGAGAGCAGCATGATGGACTCATGGACGTGGGAACAAATACTGGACGGAGAGGGACCATGGACTCAGGCTGGGGAGTATCGCCTCCCGCAGTGGGAGATTGAAGCGGCGAGAGCGGAGAGGTGATGGTATGAGGAGAGAGAGCGCAACAGGCACGAGAGGCAGCCCCAAGATTTTTTTGGGGGGGGGCACAAGGGACAGTCGGCGGTGCCGAGGTCGGAACCAGAGCCAGTCGGGTTGACGTTGGAGGTGAGCGAAGGGTGGAAAGCAGAGACAGTGAAGGAGTTGATGGGGAGATTGGAGGAGAGAGAGATGAGAGACCTGCTGGTTTGGTGCATAAGGCACGGCATTCGCCCTACGGAGCGTGTCAGTGAATTGATGTCACCTGAGTCAGTTCTCCATACTTGTCCTGAGGTGCGTGCTGGCCGTCTGTTGAAGACTGTGCCTGCGCCCAGAAACAGGCCTCCTGCATGTCTTCCCAGCCCTGCACGTCCTGTGCCTACGCCCAGAAACAGGCCTCCTGCATGTCTTCCCATCCTGGTCAAGCCCGTGCCTCCTCCTCGGACCAGTCCGCCAGTGGGTCTCCCCATCCTGGTTAAGCCTGTGCCTCCTCCTTGGACCAGGCCTCCATTGGGTCTCCCCATCCTGGTCTGTCCTGTGCCTGCTCCACGGACCAGGCCTCCAGTGGGTTTCCCCATCTTGGTCAGTCCTGTGCCTCCTCCTAGGACCAGGCCTCCAGTGGGTTTCCCCATCTTGGTTAAGCCTGTGCCTCCTCCTCGGACCAGGCCTCCAGTGGGTCTCCCCATCCTGGTCTGTCCTGTGCCTGCTCCACGGACCAGGCCTCCAGTGGGTCTCCCCATCCTGGTTAAGCCTGTGCCTCCTCCTTGGACCAGGCCCCCAGTGGATCTCCCCATCCTGGTCAGTCCTGTGCCTCCTCCTAGTGACCAGGCCACCAGTGGGTCTCCCCATCCTGGTCCGTCCGGTGCCACCTCCCAGGACTAGGCCTCCAGAGTGGCCCGCCTGTCCGGAGCTGCCAGAGTGGCCCGCCTGTTCGGAGCTGCCAGAGTGGCCCGCCTGTTCGGAGCTGCCAGAGTGGCCCGCCTGTTCGGAGCTGCCAGAGTGGCCCGCCTGTTCGGATCTGCCAGAGTGGCCCGCCTGTCCGGATCTGCCAGAGTGGCCCGCCTGTCCGGATCTGCCAGAGTGGCCCGCCTGTCTGGATCTGCCAGAGTGGCCCGCCGTGCCGGATCTGCAAGAGTGGCCCGCCTGTCCGGGTGCAGCCAGGGTCGTCCTCCAGCCGGGCGCAACAAGGGTCGCCCGCCAGCCGGGCGAAGTCAGGGTCGCCCACCAGACCTTCGGCGCGGCCAGGTACGCCACCTAAGAGGGCGACGCAGAGGGTGGGGCAGAGGCCACGTCCCGCACCTGAGCCGTCGCCGTAGGAAGGCCCACCCAGACCCTCCCCTTCAGTGTCAGGTTTTGCGGCCGGAGTCCGCACCTTGGGGGGGGGGGGTACTGTAACGCCCTGGCCATAGAGAGGGGTTTTTTTGTTCTTTATTTTGGTTAGGCCAGGGTGTTACATTGGGTGGGCGTTCTATGTTCTTTTTCTATGTTTTTGTATTTCTTTGTTTTGGGCCGTGTGTGGCTCCCAATCAGGCACAGCTGAAGTTCGTTGTTCTTGATTGGGAGTCACACATAAGTGCATGTTTTTCCGTTGGGGTTTTGTGGGTAATTGTTTCTGTCATTGTGTTTCACCTGGCAGGACTGTTTGGCTGTCAGTTTCTTGTTTTGTTTTTGTATAGTGTTCTTTCTCAATTAAATATGACGAACACTAACTCCACTGCGTTTTGGTCCACTCTCTCTCATGGCAGTCGTTACAAGTTGTCAGACTGGTGGCACCATAGGTCCCAGAGCAGTCAGACTGGTGGCACCATAGGTCCCAGAGCGGTCAGACTGGTGCCACCATAGGTCCACCAGCGGTCAGACTGGTGGCAGGTAACCATGATTGACAGAGGAAGAACAATGATTCCAAGCACCACCCTCCTTTTGAAGTTTCCGGTCTTTTATTCGAACTCAATCAGCATGACAGAGTGATCTACAGCCTTGTCCTTGTCAACACTCACACCTGTGTTAACGAGAGAAACACTGACATGATGTCAGCTGGTCCTTTTGTGGCAGGGCTGAAATGCAGTGGAAATGTTTTTTGGGGGATTCAGTTCATTTGCATGGCAAAGAAGGACAATTAATTGCAATTCATCTGATCACTCTTCATAACATTCTGGAGTATATACAAATTGCCATCATACAAACTGAGGCAGCAGACTTTGTGAAAATGTATATTTGTGTCATTCTCAAAACTTCTGGCCACGACTGTACAGTTGATCATACTGAAAAATGGTCTAGTTTCATCCCATACAGCATGTCAGATTTCTAATGTCGAGGTGTAGCCTAGGCTGCTGCAACATTTATGTCATGAGTTTTTGCTTGTGTCTGTCCGGAGTGATTATGTGTTATCATCTTTGCTAAATAAATACCGGAGGAAAGTGGAAAGCCTACTTGAGTGCACACGGAAAAATGTGCTGCGTCAACCTCCCTCTTTAATCTAACTTTTAATGGATGATGCGATGGAAGCTATCAAATCATTCGGAATTGTTTTCGACATCCCAGAAAAGACAGTTGAAAGTTCGATATGTTCAGCAAGTAAAGCATCGTAACGTGCAATTACCTCTGCAAGCTCCTTGTAGTTGCCCTTGTCGCCGGAACTTTCTATCTCGTAGTGTCCTCTAAAGGCAAATTCTTTAATGCCCAAAAACGCAGGCAAGGCCACCCTGTTAACCAGCTATACTTTTGATACCAGGTGGTATTGAACGCCCTCACTTTTTCATCCTTCTTCATGAAACTGATCTCAGGCAAAGGTCAACGCTCGCTTTTAATTCGCACCTTTTCTGTTTACCCCAGAGAATGAAAGGGGTTCTTCAACAAAAAGTCAACAACATTTTCGGCAGCGTAGACCATTCTGGCGCAGAAAACTGCACACTCGTGCTGGTAGCTAGCTACTTAAGTGAGCAAGAACAATTTAAATAAATTGCACTAACAGGACACAAAAATAAAGTTCTAAAACCAAGAAAACTATTTATAATATACCTCCTCAGTATCCTATCATTTGAAAAAACTAATTTGAAATTAATAATATTGTAAGGACCCTGGGTTTATAAGCGCGGATATCGAATCTGGCGCTCGAGCATGCTTTTGCGGCACAGTCGATAGTGCGCTGGACTTCGGGCTAGAAGGTCGAGGGTTCAAGGCCTGCTCTCTGCTGTTTCATTACAATATCAAAAAATTGCTCAACTATCACTTTTCACTCTTAATGTCACCAAGCTTCTCAACACATAGTCTCTGTGGCATAATGCTCTGTGGCACAATCCCAATACAACTCAATAGGTCCGTAATCTGATCCTAATTCTATGATTGGATGGACAACATGTCAGTTCATACTGCAAAAGCTTTGATTGGTTGGAGAATGATCATAATTACCATGTAGGTCTATGGAAGGGGGTGAGGCCTACGAGCCTCCTATGTTTTGTATTAAGATCAATGTAGCCAGCGGAGGACGGAGGATAGCTGTCCTCCGGCTGCATCGTGGTGCTAGCCCAGACAGTGCTGTTGAAGTTACTGTAGACCTTCATTGCAAAAAAGTGTTTTTTAATCAATTATTTGGTGACATATGAATATATTTAATATAGTTTTATCTAAAAAGGATAACTTTTTTCATGTTTCACAATTTTTATTTGTATGAAATTTCACTGAGGAGGATGGTCCTCCCCTTCCTCTTCCGAGGAGCCTCCACCCATCCAAAAGCACCGTCTAGAGGCTTTGCTGTTAATTTTTATTTAGTTCCTGTGACTTCTGAAAAAACGCCCTTGCCAGGAAATATGAATACAAATCAGCTGAGCGCGTGTAAAGTCGCTTTTATTAAAGAGCTTTCCACAGCAAGTAATGTGGGTGATCGCTTTGATTACGACGTGGAATTATTTTCACAAATTAAAGTGTGAAGTCTTAATGCTCCTAGTAAATCACAACTAATTTTCTTACTTTTATTGAGAACGTTCAAGAAAGTTCAGGAATGCTGCTAAATGTATGATGGATATAAAGATTCTAATGGAACTGTATTAAAATGGAACTGTGTAGAGCAGTTTGAGTGACAGCCAAGCTGCACCTGACCTGATACATCAGTGCTGCAATGGTGTGTATTGGACAAGAGACAGAACTACTTCAATCAGCTATGTTCTGACGGAAAATGTTAATGCAGAAAAACTACAGACACAGATTTAGTATATTGTAAAACAGTAATATTCTGTGGAGATGTGGAAAATAGTTAGGTAAATATTCGTTATCAAAAAATAAATTGTGTTGACACTCTGAGACATTGTTGACACATTTCAAAACACTTGGCAGCGTTCAAGACCTCAACTCCCTTTTCACCTCCGTCTTAAGTCTCATTCACCAGCTGTATGGTGTCACAAGCGTCGTATTGAATAGACCAAGGCGCAGCGTGGGTAGTGCTCATTCTTAATTCTTTAATGAATGACACTTTACAAAATAACAAAAACGACCAACAGTTCTGTCAGGTAAAACAACTAAACGGAAAATAACCACAAAACTCAAAGGAAAACAGGCTGCCTAAATATGGCTTCCAATCAGAGACAACGAAAGACACCTGCCTCTGATTGGAAACCATACTCGGCCAAACATGGAAAACGAAACATAGAAATAGAAAACTAGAACAAATACCTATACCCTAGAAACAAAAAACACCAAAACACACAAAACAACCCCCCTGCCACGCCCTGACCATTCTACTATGGCAAATGACCCTTTTCACTGGTCAGGACGTGACATATGGAGAGCCTAGGAGCCTACCTTCCTCCCACTTACATCTATACAATGTAGCCTTAAAACGTGCCATCAACTTCCTTTAAGAACCCTTCTGAGCTTAACCCATATAATTCCATAGAATGGCGAAGGAGAACCTGTTTTACATGAGTAAGAGGTTGCTGAGTGTTGTTTCTCTCGCTACCTCACATTTGTCTGATTTTTGAAATCAGGGTGAAAGAGAGAAATAGTTATTCTGTGTGGAGGGTGGTTGTTATTGTGTAGGTGACACACTTACGAAGCTAATGGGCCGGACAGGTCAGGAGGTCAGTTGTTGGGACTAGAAGAGAGTGAAAAATCACCTTTTATTGTGCTCACACAAATGTGCTCGGGCGCATGACACATGCACACACACGAACAAACACACACACACACACACACACACACACACACACACACACACACACACACACACACACACACACACACACACACACACACAAGAACACACACACACACACAAGAACACACATATAGACTCTTCCATGATGTTTCCACGGACCTCAGCATGTGTCTAATCATTTCAAAAAGACCTCAAAACACAAACAAACACAAACAGTAAGAAAAGGGAGAGCATCAATACGTCAGTCACATTTCAAAGTCTCTGCCCATGCACATGGCTTCCATTAAAGATTTGCTGAAATAAACAAATTACAGATCTCCACAAACAGAGCAGCAGAGATGGAACCCAACACTGACCATAATTATGTATTGCGGTTCTTCGCAGATTTTTTTTTAACATTGTTCAACACAAGCACACACACAGGACAACCATGATGGCCTTCCAGTAAGTCTAACATTATTGTTTAGTTTAGAGTTTCTGTTGTCATCCACAGTGCTCTGATTAAAACCCAGGAGAAACAGAAAATGTATGTGCGTGTTTGTGGGAGGTGTGTGTGTGTGGCGTGTGCGTGCGTGAATGTGTGTTCCAAGATGCTTCTTTCTATTTTTCTGCCAATGAGATGAAGTAATGTTATGTAGCTGTTAGCTCGCCCAGGACCACACTGTCACTTGACCTGTTAGACTGCTTGCTAGGATGTGCTTTTTCCAGACATTGTTAAATACTTACGGTATCAGTTTCCACAGCGTTTAGGCCTGGTAACCCAAGGATGTGGCCCAGCGCTACGGTACATTGTTTTTGAGGGCAAGGACCATGGACCATGGACCATGGTTAATTGGCCGTGTGTGAAATGGAGAGTGCGAGAGAGAGCGAAAGCGCAGGCGAGAGAGAGTGAGATAGCAAGAGAGCGAGAGTGTGTGTGTGCATGTGTGTGATAATGAATGGAGATGTGGTGTGTGTGTGTGTGTATGTGTGCGTGCGTGTGTACGGACGTGTGCATGCCTGTGTTTTGTGACAAAAAAAACATGTCGACACAATTGTCCTCACAATAACCGAAACTTGGATACACGTGTTCCATTGATCCAAAGGATCCTCCAAAGTGAGAGTTGACAACAAAGTGTTCACAGACTGTAGAGCTGTAAAAGTCATCCCAATTTGATTGGAAAACTTCCCCAACAACAGAAGCAACATGCCTCAAAGCTCGCTCTGTCTTTCATTAGCGACTGTTAGAACTCTTTACAGTTGTTTGGTTTGTTAATTCTCATTCCCTGTATCCACTAATTTCACTCTGTCAGTTCATCTCCATTCATCTCCATGCATCTCCATTAATCTCCATTCATCTCCATGCATCTCCATTCATCTCCATTCATCTCCATGCATCTCCATGCATCTCCATTCATCTCCATTCATCTCCATGCATCTCCATTAATCTCCATGCATCTCCATGCATCTCCATTCATCTCAATTCATCTCCATGCATCTCCATTCATCTCCATGCATCTCCATTCATCTCCATGCATCTCCATTCATCTCCATTCATGACAGATTCCCCTTTAGAACCCAAGTAGTATATTACATTCAGTTCCTCCCCCTCCTACATTTAAATACATCCTGCTGCTTCTCAATCCCCCCGGCTTCTCTGTATTTCAACCCTGGTTCCCATAGTAATTAGGGGGAGAAACGTTGCCAATTACCGGCACTCTTGAAGGTGGGCAAAACAACTGGTCGAATTTAAGTCACCGTTGAGTTCAGGAAAGCACTCTATGATTTGGGTAATGGATCGATTGCTTGGTGATAAAACTGTTGCGGAGATGCAATGTGTGACTGTTGTTGGTTATAGCGGGCCGGGGTCACGACCTCTATTCAGAGGGCTGTAGAACCAACAGGATACCATATGATAGGATTATGATATAGGCCTTTTCATTACAAATTGCAGATATAGGCCTAGGAGTGAGACGTTTGACATTTAAAAGACTTGCCCCAGGTAATTGGAGAGTCAGGGATTTCTTACACCTCAGTGAAGTGAGAATAGACTTCAGTAATGAGAAGTGATTTATTGAGGTAAACTGTACAGTAAATTGTTAAGTGATAATGCCCGAGAAGCCGGTGTTTGGAGGATATATTGGCATGGGGCAAACCGTTATCACTTTTATATAATGGATTACCAACATATTAAAATGATTGCCATATTTTCATAAAAACATGTATTTTGATGAATTTATTCATACTATTTCACCCTACCAAAATACATAGTCCCGCAATGACGTGTCTTTCTGTTCAGTGTGCGTGGAGGTGACGCGTACCCCGCAAGAATGTGCTTCTCTTCCTCTCGCAGCACTGATTTCCCCTCTGTCGTATTACTTCACTCACACATGCCGGGAGCTGTCATTGGAAGAATCTGGAAAACACCAGCAGGGAATGAGAGTAATTTCGCCTTACTTTTTCTTCCTTTCTCTCCGCTCTTTATTTGGAAGTGGCTGCGCTCACTGGGCTCTTTGAGTTTTCCTTTGTTTCTGAAAGCAGACGAACAATAACAACATCTCATAAACAATGGGGCTTGTTAATTGGGGGGGTGAGTGTAAGGCCTTGGCACTGGGTTTTGTTGGCAGAAGGCCCCAACTGAAAGTTTTAGACGTAGGCTACATTGTAGTGTGGACTGGACTGCTTATAACTTAGAAATGCACCATCTCTTTAGGGAGGTAATCAAATCCCATAATTTATCCAGACCTCTTTTATTTCTAAAAGATTCTGCAGGACAGTTCTGGGTCCTGCATTCTGATGGGAAAGTTAGGGTCAGTCACAGTGAAACATCACAAGGCAAAGCCAAAAATTATTTGGACATTTTTCAGATTAGTGCCTTTCTGAGATCGCATGGGCCATGATGTTTTTGTGCATGAGATAGAGTTGAAGTCAGAAGTTTACATACACCTTAGCCAAATACATTTAAACTCAGTTTTTCACAATTCCTAACATTAAATCCTAGTAAAAATTCCCTGTCTTAGGTGAGTTAGGATCAACACTTTATTTTAAGAATGTGAAATGTCAGAATAATAGTAGAGAGAATGATTTATTTCAGCTTTTATTTCTTTCATCACATTCCCCGTGGGTCAGATGTTTACATACACTCAATTAGTATTTGGTAGCATTGCCTTTAAATTGTTTAACTTGGGTCAAATGTTTCTGGTAGCCTTCCACAAACTTCCCACAATAAGTTGGGTGAATTTTGGCCCATTCCTCCTGACACAGCTGGTGTAACTGAGTCAGGTTTGTAGGCCTCCTTGCTCGCACACACTTTTTCAGTTCTGCCCACAAATGTTCTACATGATTGAGGTCAGGGCTTTGTGATGGCCACTCCAATACCTTGACTTTGTTGTCCATAAGCCATTTTGCCACAACTTTGGAAGTATGATTGGGGTCATTGTCCATTTGGAAGACCCATTTGCGACCAAGCTTTTAACTTCCTGACTGATGTCTTGAGATGTTGCTTCAATATATTCACATTATTTTCTTTCCCCATGATGCCATCTATTTTGTGCAGTGCACCAGTCCTTCCTGCAGCAAAGCACTCCCACAACATGATGCTGCCACCCCCGTGCTTCAAGGTTGGGATGGTGTTCTTTGGCTTGCAAGCCTCCCCCTTTTTCCTCCAAACATAACAATGGTCATTATGGCCAAACAGTTCTATTTTTGTTTCATCAGACCAGAGGACATTTCTCCAAAAAGTACGATCTTTGTCCCCATGTGCAGTTGCAAACCATAGTCTGGCTTTTTTTAATGGCGGTTTTGGAGCAGTGGCTTCTTCCTTGCTGAGCGGTCTTTCAGGTTATGTTGATGTAAGACTCGTTTCACTGTGGATATAGACACTTTTGTACCCGTTTCCTCCAGCATCTTCACAAGGTCCTTTGTTGTTGTTCTGGGATTGATTTGCACTTTTCACACCAAAGTACGTTCAACTCTAGGAGACAGAATGCGTCTCCTTCCTGAGCGGTATGACGGCTACGTGGTCCCATGGTGTTTATACTTGCGTACTATTGTTTGTACAGATGAACGTGGTACCTTTGGAAATTGCTCCCAAGGATGAACCAGACTTGTGGAGGTCTTGGCTGATTTCTTTTGATTTTCCCACGATGTCATGCAAAGAGGCACTGAGTTTGAAGGTAGGCCTTGAAATACATCCACACGTATACCTCCAATTGACTCAAATTATGTCAATTAGCCTATCAGAAGCTTCTAAAGCCATGACATAATTTTCTGGAATTTTCCAAGCTGTTTAAAGGCACAGTCAACTTAGTGTATGTAAACGTCTGACCCACTGGAATAGTGATACAGTGAATTATAAGTGAAAAAATCTGTCTGTAAACAATTGTTGGAAAAAATGACTTGTGTCATGCACAAAGTAGATGTCCTAACCGACTTGCCAAAACTATAGTTTGTTAACAAGAAATTTGTGGAGTGTTAATGACTCTAACCTAAGTGTATGTAAACTTCTGACTTCAACTGTATCTTACTAATCTCATTATCACACCATTTCCAGTTGTGAAGCAAAAGTATCCGATTCCACAAACTGGGCCTTCTACCAACTACGGAATGGTTGAGTGTGCGAGAGTTTGAAGTGGGAGGAGGTTTTGAAAGATCTGCAGGTGTTCCAAGTGTGGGTGCATTCCCGTTGTCGTGGATACAGTGCTTGCCTCTAGCAGCACTTGTCTAGATGAGCTTGGCTCAAGTTTCATTTAATCATTTGCCTTTTAGTTGGTTCTAAAGCACCTCTACTAATGTATTGACAAATATAAACTTGGTGGTTCTCTGAATGCTGATTGGCTGACAGCCATGGTATATCAGATTGTATACCACAGGTCTGACAAAAGTTTTTACTGCTCTAATTACATTGGTAACCAGTTTATAATAGCAATAAGGCACCTCAGGGTTTGTGATATACGGCCAATATACCACAGCTAAGGGCTGTTCTTATCCACGACGCAACTCTTCGTGCCTGGATACATCCCTTAGCCGTGGTATATTGGCCATATGCCACACCTCCTAAGGCCTTATTGCTTAAATATACCCGAAAGAAGAAAAAAACGAATTGGTTTTCTTTGAAAGCAATACATCTAGGATATAGGCCTACTGAGCACATAATGTACTAAACGGCCTCTCTGCCACTGTCTGAGCAAATAGTGACACCTTGTGGTCATGTGTATAACATCCAATGCACTACAAGTAGCCTAAAGAAATGAAGTGGCCAATTTAATTCCCAAATACATAGGCCCAAACAGTTCCAAAAACAAAGAAAAAAACACATTGGTCTTTAAACTTTATTCATAGGATAAAGTGGTAAGCATCCATCCACCACACCTAAGCATTCACTCATACAAACACACTCCAATTGGGATTCAGCATCATCTTCAGTGGACAGTCTTCATCAGCATAGCGTCTTCTTTTCCATACCAGGGAACAGTTGTCTCAGGCTTCACTTTGGCTTGTAGGGATCAGACCATACTTTGACACCTGAAAATACACCAAATTATAACTGATGTATATATGGTTAGTGAAAAATTCAAGTCTGCTGACAGGACAGGGGATGGAACAATACACAATGGCAACAACAAAGAAGAACCATTGCATGACAGAAGTTAGTAGGCTACTTACCCACTGGTTGCACGTCTGCTTGATTGATTCCTGCTCGGTTTGCTCTCTGGACTTGATCTGCAGAGAAGTGAGTGGGGTTTTCAATTGTGTTGCGGGGGACTGGGGTGGGTTTGAACCAGGATCCTTATAGACAAGGCAAGTGCACTACCACAGGCATTGTCCACTGGTGCAATCAGACCACTGTTTGACAGAACTTGTAGTATGATCACAATTGTACAGCATTAAAATAACAGTGTATATTTAAAAACAGAAAACTGTTATACTGAGACCATGGTGCTACGTTATCGCATGGGTTTTTAGAAGACACGGCTACAGCTACAAACAAATGGCATAGCTAATTTGTCAATGCAATTTTTACGGTCCGACTGGCCAGGGCAAAATTGTGTCCACATGAGGATAATAGCAGCTAGTTTTAAAAAAAGTACCCTGACAAGACTTCCTAGCTAGCATGTCGTTGTGTAACAAGACATGGATGCGCTCTTGTGACAGAGTCGACTAGTACATTCCTCGAGTAACGATAGTTACTTACTGTAGTCAGCTGTGTGCGTGAGTGGATGGAAAAATATAGGGTAAAATGCAGCAGCAATTGCTGTTATAAATCCTCCAAATATTAACGTGATTCTTCTGTTTCTTGACATCTTTGTTGCGCATTCACCTCCAAATGCACAATATGTGTGTTTCCCTGAATGTTTTTCCGGGGTAAAGTTTACCAGTGAACTTTGTTCACTATCACGAAGTTCTGCGCTGTTTAAAACGGTTGGTTTTAATTTGCGGTTTCACGTGTTTTTTTTTACCTCTGCGCTCACCGTACCTCCAGGGGCGGGGCGCCGCGTGATTGTCACATGCTGCAAAACCATAATAAGGACGTGGACTAGCTTGAACTTGTAGAACATCTCATGTTTTGACAGAGATGGGGTTTTTAATTTTCACACTGTTTTTATTTTTCACGGTTATCTGTGCAGAGAGAAATGGACCAATTCAGACGTTTGTTATCCCGCACAGTCACATGGATGTTGGCTGGGTATATACTATTCAGGTTTGTTACTAGCTTACCGAGCTAACGTTAACTCCTGTACTATTGTATTATGTTGGTTTCTTGGACGTTAGAACTAGGGACATTATTTTATTTTGGGAGGTTCAAGAATGTCACAAACTGAAATGTCAGTCCAAATATAGCTACAACTCTATACTGTCAGTGTTCACAGTACACTGCATTGAACATGGTGTTCTTCTGTCTCTTGTCTCTTCAAACAGGAGAGCATGCATGCCTATGCAGCGAACGTGTACTCCAGCGTGACAGAGGCGCTGACACAGAACAAACAGCGCAAGTTCATCGCAGTAGAGCAGGAGTTCTTTCGGCTGTGGTGGGATTCTGTGGCTACAGACAAGCACAAGAAACAAGTAGAATACTATAGAATAATCTTTATATACCCCCCCATGTGAATTCAGTGCTGCTCATGCAGAAGTCTCATCTTTGTATGACTCTATTTCCCTCCCCCCAGGTGCGACAGCTACTGAAGGAGAGTCGACTTGAGTTCGTCATCGGGGGGCAGGTGATGCATGATGAAGCTGTAACCGATCTAGATGATGAGATACTGCAGCTGACGGGTAAAGTGGTTTCATACTTGATGTAGAATATTTGTTTCGTTGGTTGGTTTAAACACGCATGGACTCAATTTCCCTTTCTGTCTCATACACACACTGTAATTAGAGGGCCATGGGTTCCTGTACGAGACGTTTGGGGTGCGTCCCCGGTTTTCGTGGCACGTGGACCCGTTTGGAGCCTCTGCCACCACCCCTGTCCTCTTTGCCCTGGCTGGGTTCCATGCCCACCTCATCTCACGTATTGACTATGACCTCAAAGATGGCATGCAGAAGAGCAAGGTATGGTAGTCACCATCGTTTCAGCTACAGCCTACCAGGCAGGTTACCATCTCTATTGAGCAGTCTTGACCATGATCAGTCACTTATAAGCAGTTAACTGGTTTAGAGGCATGACTTAATAATGTATGCCATTTAGCAGCTGTCTTTATCCAAAGCGACTTAGTCATGCATACATCTTATGTATGGGGGATCCGAGGAGTTGATCCTACTATCCTGGTGTTGCAAGCACCATGCTCTATGAACTGAGCTACAGTAATGTTTACAGTATATTTACATGAAGTTATTCTCATGGTCTTGATGTTTGGAACAGAAACTACAGTTTGTTTGGAGAGGCTCCCCCTCCTTGAAAGAGCAGCAGGAGATCTTCACTCACACCATGGACCAGTTCAGCTACTGTACTCCATCTTACCTGCCTTTCTCTAACAGGTCTCCTACATCTCCTTTCCCCCATAACTCTCCTAGCATATTCTACTCACTTAGACTTACCCCTACAGGCTGTAATTGAATTAAGTCTCCATATTGTTTTTTTTTTTAGTTAAATCTCCATTTGATCCATTTGATCAGTTTTGCCTATCACAATGGGCTCTTAATAGATTACAAGCACATGTTTGTCTCAGTGAAACTAATCAGTTGTTCTCTCTCAGCTCTGGTTTCTATTGGAATGGCGTGGCTCTGTTCCCTGATCCCCCTAAAAACGGCATCTACCCCAACATGAGTCTGCCTGTCACCAAAGAGACGCTGCACTCCTATGCCAAGACCATGGTGCAGAACATCCAGCAGAGGGCAGTGTGGTTCAGGACAAACCATGTCCTCTGGCCCTGGGTGAGTCAACATGGATGTACAGAGATCAGGAAACTGTTTCCAATCACAAGTTAATGAGTATTCTTTCTAGTAACTTCACCATTGAGCAATATGTTTCTCCTGTTATTTCACTCCATAGGGTTGTGACAAGCAGTTCTACAACTCCTCTGTGCAGTTTTCCAACATGGATCCCTTAGTGGAATACATCAACCAGAACAGCAAGGAGTTTGGAGTGACAGTCCAGTACGCCACTCTCAGCGAGTATTTCCAGGCTGTCCACCAATCAAATCTCACTTGGGAGGTGAGGGGAAGTGAGGACTTCCTTCCTTACTCCACTGGTGTGTTTTTCCTTAAATGTGCTTATCTATTATACATTTCAAACATGTAAATGGAATATGAATACAACTTCTATAGGAATATGTATATATCAATGGTTCCAGTGACCAAGAGTTGGCACACTCAAAACATGTAGCAGTAAAACTATTATGAAGCCAAGGGACAAAAAAATGCTTTTTTTCACATAATTCCAATCTGCTTCTTGAAGTTCTAAAAAGGAACCTTTTTATGTCTCCAGAACCTTTCCAGGCGTGGACTGGGTTCTATGCCTCCCGGAATGTTCTGAAGGGGATAGCCAGGAGAGCTAGTTCCCAGCTGCATGCTGTAGAGACTCTGTTCACTCGGTACCGGGTCAACTACCCAGATGGACCGGTCCCTAAAGAAGAGGCCCTGCAGAAGCTGAAGGCCCTCCGCTGGGCTGTCTCTGAGGTGCCTGATCAAAATACTCATTGTGATTAATTGTGTATTTGTCTGTATTAATTATAGCTATCATTGTAACCCAGTGATTTAAACGTTCTCATATCCCCATTTCTGTCACACAAATTTAGAAATAAGACCCACAAAATGAATTATGAAAACAGTACTTTTATATTATTCTCCTTCTGTCTTATCTCCAGGTGCAGCACCATGATGGGATCACAGGGACAGAGTCTCCCAAGGTGTCTGACATGTACATAGAGCACCTAACCCAGGCTATGATGGGAGTAGAAGAACTCCTAGCTGCCCTCTTCCTCCTGCCCCAGGCCCTGGGCACCGCTAGCAACTCTGAAGCCTTCAATAGACAAGACTCTCATAGCAAGGGTAAAGTACTGTACTTCAAAATAATAATGAATAATTGAAAAATATTTATACTTAATTATTTGACATGAACTCAGAGATGTGGATTTGTGAAAGTAGTAGGATGGGAAGCGGGTTTTCACTTATCCAATCACACACTACAGATCAGTGAGTACACATCAAGGAAGGGGGTGCAAAAGGATATATTTTGTATTCTAACAAGGCCCAAGGTTCAGCTTGGTCCAAGGCATCATTTCATGACGATCTTCATCAACTACAACATGGGTCTTTTTTACATAAATCAACATTTTGATAATGAATGTAATTGCAGGCTCCCATCAGGACCTGGAGCAGCACATCATTGTGTACAACCCCCTGGCATGGAACACCACCGCCATCATCAACGTCACGGTAACCTTCCCCATGGCAACCGTGTTCGACGACCAAGGACAGCCCGTACCTGCACAGGTAGTGTGGATTTATCCAGTTAAACACTTTGTAGAACAATGAGTCACCATTATATCACGTAAAAGCCATGTGTTAACCTCTCTAGGGTATGTGGGACGAAATCGGCCCACCTACTCAACAGCCAGTGGAATCCCGTGGCGCGATATTCAAATACCTTAGAAATGCTATTACTTCAATTTCTCAAACATATGACTATTTTACACCATTTTAAAGACAAGACTCTCGTTAATCTAACCACACTGTCCGATTTCAAAAAGGCTTTACAACGTAAGCAAAACATTAGATTATGTCAGCAGAGTACCCAGCCAGAAATAATCAGACACCCATTTTTCAAGCTAGCATATAATGTCACAAAAACCAAAACCACAGCTAAATGCAGCACTAACCTTTGATTTTCATCAGATGACACTCCTAGGACATTATGTTATACAATACATGCATGTTTTGTTCAATCAAGTTCATATTTGTATCAAAAACCAGCTTTTTACATTAGCATGTGACGTTCAGAACTAGCATATCCACCGCAAACTTCCGGTGAATTTATTAAATTACTCACGATAAACGTTCACAAAAAACATAACAAGTATTTTAAGAATTATAGATACAGAACTCCTTTATGCAATCGCGGTGTCCGATTTTAAAATGGCTTTTCGGCAAAAGCACATTTTGCAATATTCTGAGTAGATAGCTCGCCATCACGGGCTAGCTATTTTGACACCCACCAAGTTTGGCACTCACCAAACTCAGATTTACTATAAGAAATTGGATTACCTTTGCTGTTCTTCGTCAGAATGCACTCCCAGGACTTATACTTCATCCACAAATGTTGTTTTGGTTCAAAATAATCCCTAGTTATGTTCAAATATCCTCTGTTCTGTTCTTGCGTTCAAGACACTATCCGAAGGGTGACACGCGGACGCGTATTGTGACAAAATATTTCTAAATGTTCCATTACCGTACTTCGAAGCATGTCAAACGCTGTTTAAAATCAATTTTTATGCGATTTTTCTCGTAAAAAAGCGATAATATTCCGACCGGGAAACCCTGTTTTCGTTCAAACTTGAAAATGGCCTCTTCACGTGCACGTGCGCGCCCGTCTCATTGTTCTCAGATCGACCACTTACCAAATGCGCTAATGTTTTTCAGCCAGGGGCTCCAAAGACATCATTCACCGGTTTGCCGCCTTCTGAGAGCCTATGGGAGCCGTAGGAAGTGTCATGTTACAGCAGAGATCCTCAGTTTTCAATAAAGAGAGTGTAGATGGTCAGAGGGCGCTTCCTGTTGGGAATCTTCTCAGGTTTTTGCCTGCCATATGAGTTCTGTTATACACAGACACCATGAGTTCTGTTATACACAGACACCATTCAAACAGTTTTAGAAACTTTTGCGTGTTTTCTATCCAAATCAAACAATTATACGCATATTCTAGTTTCTGGGCAGTAGTAATAACCAGATTAAATCGGGTACGTTTTTTATCCGGATGTGAAAATACTGCCCCCTACCCTAGAGGTTAATGGAACTGCAGATATATATCATACCTTATAAACACACTCAGTTTTCAGATAACTGATTGTGTTCATTGGGCACTCAGCAAGAAACATTTTGCAACCGAAAATGAAAATTAGTGTTTCTTATTGGACGAGTCCAGGTATTCCTTCTCAGTTTGTCTGTTTTCTTCTGTTTAGTGTCTAATGAACACGGCCTGTGTCTCTCTGCTCCCAACAGACCCAGAGTTCAGCTGACTCCAACATGACCTATGACCTGTTCATCGTGGTGGACCTTGGCGGTCTCCAACACAAGAAGTACCTCATCAAGTTCTCAGAGAAGCCGGGTAAAGAGGGGTCCTTGACCCACCAGGCCTGGGTTGTGTCGTTCAAGAGACTAAATGTTTCACAGGAGTTGAAGACAGGAAGGAGACTCTTACCGGTTCTGAATGAGTGTTATAAGATCATGCTGGACCAGGATACTAACCTACTGCATAGCATCACCGACAGGTAGTTATAGTCAACATTCACATTAGAGGCACATTCAACAGGCAAACGTTGTGGAACGTTGCAGATAAAGGTCATTAATAGAGCTGATGTGATTTCTTCTACAGAGAAGAGAAGCATCTTTATTTTACTGAACGTTGCACAACGTTTTCCTTTTGAATGCAGCCCAAGTGTTAGGTCAACAAAGCCCCCTGAGACCTTTCTGTGACCCTGACAGGCATGAGAAGAGAACGGTGAGAATGAGTCAGGATTTCTGGGAGTACCAGGTCAATGGGAATGTCAGCGCAGGGCCCATCTCTGACAACTACATCTTCAGTGCTAACGGCTCGGCAGTGAGGGCGTACAAGGCCGTCAAGATGGAGATTGTCCCTGGGAAGATCATCACTGAGATCAGACAGTACTTCTACAGGTGGGAATGTGAACAACTCCTTTCTGTCAGTCTTTGGTTTCCATGCACCCTCCTTCCGTGGCTACTATCTCTTTAATATTCCATCTATCACCTCTCGTTCTCACACACGCGCACACTCATACCACACTACACCTTAGTAAGGTGCAGGTCTAATATTGGGTGGCTCACATTAACAATGGGTTCTGTCTGCAGGGAGGAAACAGATGAGGACTACACCTACTCTGTCACCACCAGAGTACCACAGAGTTTCCCCAGGGGCAGGCTGTGTTACAGGCTGGAGCAGAGCTACTCGCTGGGCCCCCTGGTGGTCAACACCGAGGCTGTCCTCAGGACCAAGACCAGCCTGAAGAACAACAGGACTCTGTTCACTGACGACAACGGGTACCAGATGATGAAGAGGCCTTCCAGGACGTTCGTCAATGATTCTGTTGCCAGAGTGAGTGGGTTGTATTTAAGGACAGTTTTGTGTAGAGGATTAAATGTACACAACTTCCACAGTACCTTGCCAGCCAGAAGATGTTCTACACTTTGAGCCTGGTTCCTCAAGGTTTCTTCCTACTTGGGTGTTTGGTCTCCTCAGCTTTCCTTTTTGGTGGTTCAGGCCTGGGTTACTGTTCAGGACTTTGTGACAATTGCTTGTGTTTCTTCCCGTGTTTGTGTACTGCAGAACTACTACCCCATGGTTCGAATGGCCTACATTGAAGATGACTCTAGCAGACTGGTCCTCCTCAGTGAGAGAGCTCATGGTGCATCCAGCCAGAGTGAGGGAGAGCTGGAGGTGAGTGTGTTTTTATGTATGAGATGCGTACACTCACACACACTCACACACAACCTCAACCCCTTGTATCTGTCCCAGGTGATGCTCCACCGACGTCTGTGGAACAACCAGGAGTGGACTCTGAGTTATAACCTGACCCTGAACGACAGCTCGGTGGTGAGACCTGTCCTGTGGATGACACTGGGCTCCCTGGCTGCTACCTCCTCTCTCTACCAGAGGGAGGCGCTAGAGCTGCAGCACAGACCTGTGGTCATGCCCATCGACAGGCCACGTGAGTCCACTCCTTATAGCTCTCCTGTTTCCAGGCTCGCAGGTTGAACTTTATTGTCATGAATCTTGACCTGGAGGCAGAACTGAGCAATTTTCCTCTAGATGCACCAGCTGCAAAGTGAAAATTAGCTATATCGTAAACATTCATGAAAACAAAATGTGCATTTTGGTCTTAATTTAAGATTAGGGTTAGCAGTATGTAATGGGTTAAGGTTAGGTTTAAAATCAGATTTTATGACTTTGTGGCTGTGCTAGTTAGTGACCACTCTGCAGAGCTGCCTTCAGGACAAGATTCATGACAGTAAATACCAACCTGCTTAAAGCACGCACAGCTACTTTCCACTAAACTTTCCCTGGAAATCCATAAAGTGGAATCCATTCTAAAAACAAATACACAATTGAAACCTTCCCAAATAGAGTCGACCATGTTTTTGCTCACCTGTACTATGCATTGTCACAATGTATGATCTCATACCCACAACGCCATTCACTGCCCCCTCTAGAGAAGGCCTGGAGGAAGGAGCCTCGGACCAGATCTCCGATTCGCCCCGTGGTCCTGCCTGACAACCTCCACCTGCTGACGCTTAGTGTCCCGGGCTGGGTCTACAACTCCAACCACACCCTGCACCTCCGCAACATAGAGACTGGTTCCACACAGCCGGACTACGATCGGGTCCTACTGAGGATCATGCATCTGTATGAGAAGGGGGAAGACCCGGTTCTGTCTCAGCCATCTACCATTAACATGAAGGTAAGAGAACACCGCTAGATGAGATCAAAATGAAGAGACTTCGATAACAGATGTTTGTGTATTAAATGCTAAATTAGTGAACAAATAGATGTGATATTGACATTTGGTGGTCTCTCCTTGGGCTGTGGCGGTTACGAAATTTAGTTAGCCGGGGATTGTCAAGCAAATAACTGTTGGTCTCACGGTACTTGACTGTTAATTAACAAACACATGTAGCATCTCCTGGCTTCCAGACACAACCTACAAGCCACTGATGCAGACCTATCAAACATCTACATATTATAAAGTCTAATAAGTCCATGTAATATAGCCTACACCTTCACAATAAACCCATTATTTATTTTAGACAGGTCTAAAGAAGCATGATATGAAGAAAATGTAGTCTATTTCAGAAGAACAGAATAGCATATTCTGAGTTGTCCTGATCTGGCTATGCCATATGGCTGTGGGCTACACTAGTTCATTTAGCAGACAAGATTTGCTTAGAATTCAGTGGTATTATTTTATATTATAGTTTGAGGAATACAATTGAACAAAGCTGAATAAAGTAAATATTTTCTCAACGATTTGAGGGAGTGCGTACATGCAGCTTTTCTGAGTTGAGAGGTTAGCAAAGAAATGCGTACTCCTACAGTACCAGTCAAATGTTTGGACACACCTACTCATTCAAGGGTTTTTCTTTATTTTTACTATTTTCTACATTGTAGAATAATAGGCAAGGCATCCAAACTATGAAATAACAGATATGGAATCATGTAGTAACCAAAAAGTATTTGAGATTCTTCAATGCAGCCCCCCTTTGCCTTGACGACAGCTCTGGACACTCTTGGCATTCTCTCAACAAGCTTCACCTGGAATGCTTTTCCAACAGTCTTGAAGGAGTTCCCACATATGCTGAGCACTCGTCTGCATTTCCTTCGCTCTGCGGTCCAACTCATCCCAAACCATCTCAATTGGGTTGAGGTTGGGTGATTGTGGAGGCCAGGTCATTTAATGCAGCACTCCATCACTCTCCTCCTTGGTCAAATAGCCCTTACACAGCCTGGAGGTGTGTTGGGTCATTGTCCTGTTGGAAAAACAAATGATAGTCCCACTAGGTGCAAACCAGATGGGATGGCGTATTGCTGCAGAATGCTGTGGTAGCCATGCTGGTTAAGTTTGCCTTGAATTCTAAATAAATCACAGACCGTGTACCCAGCAAAGCACCATCACAATACCTCCTGCATGCTTCACGGTGGGGACCACACATGTGAAGATCATCCGTTCATTTGCTCTGCGTCTCAAAAGAAATGGCAGCTGGAACCAAAAATCTCAAATTTGGACTCATAAGATCAAAGGACAGATTTCCACCGGTCTAATGTCCATTGCTTGTGTTTCTTGTCCCAAGCCAGTCTCTTTTTCTTATTGGTGTCCTTTGACCATGAAGGCCTGATTCACGCAGTCTCCTCTGAACTGTTGATGTGTCTGTTCCTTGAACTCTGAAGCATTTATTTGGGCTGCAATTTCTGAGGCTGGTAACTCTAATGAACTTATCCTCTGCAGCAGAGGTAACTCTGGGTCTTCCTTTCCTGTGGCGGTCCTCATGAGAGCCAGTTTCATCATAGCGGCTGATGGTTTTTGCGACTGCACTTGAAGAAACTTTCAAAGTTCTTAATTTTCCTTATTTTTTTATTTTTTATTTTTTTTGGTTACTAGTTGATTCCATATGTGTTACTTCATAGTTATTCTACAAAGTCGAAAATAGTAAAAATATCAAAATACCCTGGAATGAGTAGGTGTCAACTTTTGACTGCTTCTGTATATGCTTAATTTAGTTATTTATGCAAGTTTAGATTTTTTTTAATATATTCTAATTGTGCACGATGTGACTATAATGACTTGAAAAAAGTTGCTTGAAAGGCATGAGCTCTGCTTTGTTTAACTCATGCTGTACACCCTTCATTAGTCTCTCTCATTCACAATTTGACAAGCACTTGATAATGCCTCATGTCACTGCCCCATCCCCTTTGTCTGTAATGCACCCTATGAAAATCCATGCCTTTTGCGAGCAGCGGCCATTGTGCGCTTGCCCGGGAATGCTGCGTTGTGCCTTTCTCCCGTTGCGTTGTGCCCTGTGCTTTCCTACGCTCCTCTCACTCACATGGCTCTCCATGTGATTGGGTCTTTCTCACAGTGAAGACACATCGGATAGCAAAAGCACTAGCCTACAATGCATTCAGAAACTATTAAGACCCCTTGACTTTATCCACATTTTGTTACGTTACAGCCTTGTTCTAAAATGGATTCAATTGTTTTTGTTCCTCAATCTCCACACAATACCCCATAATGACAAAACAATAACAGGTTTTTTCTTTGGCAATTTATTTTTTTAAATTCAACTGGGCTATACTCCTGTTGTAAAGATGCAATGTGTTTAATATTAGTAATGTTGAGAAATATAGTAGACCTAGCCTATAGAAAGCTGATGGGATCATTCTCTTTATGAGGCCATCACCCTGTTTTCTCGTGCGATTGCATAGCTTATAGAAATGTTGCGCAACATGGGCACTCTTGAAGTGTTGTTGTTTTCAATGACATTTGCATTGATATCGGAGTGATTAGTGGGACAATGGAGAGCTGAGTACCAGGCAGTTAGCAAGTTTGGTAGGCTCATAACGACCATCGGCATCATAGCTTGGAGATGCCTAATTACCGTGACTAAACGGTCACATTTGTTCGTTTATCATATATGCATAGTCACTTTAACGATACATTCATGTACATACTTCAATTGACCTGACCAACCAGTGTTCCCGCACATTGGCTAACCGGGCTATCTGCATTGTGTCCCGCCAACCCCTCTTTTACGTTACTGGTACTTTCTGTTCATATATGCATAGTCACTTCAACCATATCTACATGTACATACTACCTCAATCAACCCTACTAACCGGTGTCTGTATGTAGCCTCGCTACTCTATATAGCCTGTCTTTTTACTGTTTTTTTTTATTTTTTTTAAAGACGTATTGTTCACCTAATACCTTTTTTGCATTATTGGTTAGAGCCTGTAAGTAAGCATTTCAGGTGTAGACCTTAGTGTTGTATTCGGCGCATGTAACAAACTTTGATTTGACCTGGAGTTTGACTGCCGGTAATACGGTCACTGCAACAGCCCAGGTCACTACTCCATTTACACTGTATTTGGTTTGAAAATCCATTTCCTGTGTAAACCAGGAAGTGCTGCGGGGCATGGGGGAAGTGAGAGCGTTGGAGGAGCGCTCTCTCACAGGAACCTGGGATATCGCCGACCTCCAGAGGTGGAAGTGGAAGGCTTCAGAAGACCCAGGGAGGGGTGTGAGTGTTGGTAAGCTTCAGTTCAGCATTGGTGGGGGTGAAATATTGCATCTGGACACATGCCTTTTGTTAAAAGATGAGAGAAGTTACTGTATCAGTGTACCTTGAGATTCAGGAGCTGTCAATTCAGTTCACAATGGAGTAGGCTGTAGTGTTTGTTAACCAGCTGTGAAATCTGAAGAAGAAAATGTGTTTACAATTGTTTGTTTTTGTCTATGTCCTGAGTGTTCGTATTTGTTTGTTTCAGGGGTCAAGAGGTCAAGTGTTGGTGTGAGAGGAGAGTTCAACGTGACCATATCACCCAAAGAAATCAGGACCTTCTTTGTTTACTTCAAGCTCAAGTAGAAAGTTCCAGTTCCCCTTCAGTCTTCTGTGAAGATGGATAACTAGTCTGCAGAGAGGCCTTCTGACATGTAGAACATGGGATTAAACATTCTGTAATGTACATTTTGTCTATTTCTTTATTTTCCTCAGTTGAAGTGCTTCTGTTTTAAGGCCTTGGAGAGGGGAAGGTCATTATTGATGCCTCAAAGCATCTGATACCCTCATAACTACTGGGTTAGGTTCTCACTGTTTGAGTAGCGGTAAGGTTGTTCATCTGTACGCCGTAGGTGAGAAACGTTCTTCCTGTTTGCAAGTGAGCGCAGTGCTGACAGTCCACAGTAGACCACACGGCCACTTCCTGTTATTGGCCTTAGCGAATAAGAACTTTCCGTAGGGTGACAGTCTATAAATCAAATATTATTGGTCACACACATGGTTAGATGTTAATGCGAGTGTTGCGAAATGCTTGTGCTTCTAGTTTCGACCATGCCATAATATCTATCAATTTCACAACTACAAGTGTAAAGGTAGGGTGACATTAGTCTATAGCTGCACTTGGTTCACTTGAATTGTCCCTTTCCAGTGGCTCTAAAATGCGCCGTTCAAATCAAGAGCACCCAGTGATCAATCTGAAAGTTCAAATATAAACTCATCCAGGGTTTCTGTTCAGAACCATTGATAGAGGAGTTGTGGAAATTCACCGCTAAAGACATGCCTAGTTAAAAAAAAAATATATATATATATATATATATTCAAGTCAATAAAGGACATTCTTATTTACAATGACGGCCTACCGGCGAACAGTTGGTTAACTGCCTTGTTCATGGGCAGAATGACAGATTTTTAACTTGTCAGCTCGGGGATTCGATCCTTTCGGTTACTGGCCCAACAATCTAACCACTAGGCTACCTGCCGCCCCAAAAGTCGAAGTAAGCTAAGCAATCTTTAATGCACAGAGGTTCATTAATTCAGTACAAGCCTGATGGAACTCTAACGGGGAGGTTCCCTTTATACTGCAACACAAACAAGTCCTCTAAGCATGGTTGGTTCCTGCATGTGACTGACTGATAGCACACCAGGCTTCTTACCTTAAATGAGATATTGTGTCACTCCTTGTTCCCAGAGCAATGTTCTGGGCGTACTGCCAAATTGCTTCTGAGTGTTGTTTACTCCTTTGTGCAGTCAACTCGCCACTCGCATGAACCCAACCAAGACAGGTTATTAGAAAAGCAGCATTGTGCCAAACATGATCTCACACACACAGAGAAGTTTCCATTAAATGCATTGCTTTTTCTTGTGACGTCTACAGCGGTGACTCATAGGATTTTGCACCTGTTCAATGGAGAAAGACAATGAGATGAGCAAGTGTCATTTTGAAGGGGCAGTTTTAGGCAAGCATGCAAATAGTTTGATCACTTCGTACTAAGGGATAGACCTTTACCTGACATGCGTTTTATCACATTCGCAAAAGGATGATGGGAGATACTTTGCTTGGTTACTGTGGACATACTGAGATTTCAGAAAGGACATGGTGCTGGGACCACACTCTAGGTCAGGGCTGTCCAACCCTCTTCCTGGAGATCTACAGTCCTGTGGGTTTTCAGTTCAACCCTAATTTAACACACCTGTTTCTGCTAATTAGCTGCTCAACACCTTAACTAGCTTAATCGGATATGCTAAATTAGGGTTGGACTGAATCTACAGGACAGTAGGTCTCCAGGAAGAGGGTTGGGCAGCCCTGCCTAGGTCAATGGTGCCAAACTCATTCCTTGGCCTAGTCAAAGATGGTGGATAAATAAAGATGGTTCACTCAAGCCATTTACCATTGTAAAAAATATGAAATGTTCCTGTCTAAGTGGGTGTTCCCTCTTGCGTAAGCATGCTTTCCCATGTGAGCTCACGGTTCATCCAAATGGGGCTTGTTCCTCTGCCCAGGTGTTGCTGATGCCAGATCTCACAACACCTGGATAGGTATTTTACATATTACTGGTTGATGCATGCAACATCTGAGCAGGGGAACGCAACCAATATCTGGCATGCTCACACAAGAGAGGGAACATCAGGCTCCACTTGTCTGCTCACCCGCCCCGACCCACATTTCTTTGCCAGTGAGATGTCTTGCTCTGAGACACCCCCATAGTGGACCAGAGTGGTTTCGCCCCAATCAGAAAAAATTAGGCGGAGGGATGTCTTGGTTTCTATACCGTCTCTGGCCTAGTGTTTGCTGGTTTTTGGTGTTTACTTTCAGTTAAGACCTAGACAACCAAGTGAGGAGAGTTTCTTACTAATCAATGATCTTAATTAATCAATCAAGTACAAGGGAGGAGGGAAAACCCGCAGACAATCGGCCCTGCGCTAAGAGACGGGAAGCAAGTTCAGGGAGTGAGCGTTTTAATTCATAAACGCAACATAATACAAAATACGAACAACGCACAGACATGAAACAGAAACAATGACACCTGGGGAAGGAACCAAAGGCAGTGACATATATAGGGAACTAATCAGGGAAGTGATGGAGTCCAGGTGAGTCTGATGACGCGCAGGTGCGCGTAACGATGGTGACAGGTGTGCGCCATAATGAGCAGCCTGGTGACCTTGAGGCCAGAGAGGGAGCACACATGACAGACTAGATCTTTAATCAACAAATAAAGCTGGTTCAGAACTGCCGATACTTGAAATCATCTGGTATAAAGCAGAGAGCAAGACCAAAAGAAGATGACATTATTGGGTCAAATGTTCAGCATGAAGAAAGAACAAATTACGCACATAAAGAAGAGACTTCAGTGTGTGGAGAGGACTCCCTTCCTTACTGTGTTACATCTGTGCCTGCCACGCCCCCTACTGCTCATCCTGTGTTTCCCTACTCTGCCGCCACTCCCCCAGTGCTCTCTCCGTCTTTCTGTGTGTGTGTGTGTGATTGTGTGGGCGTTGACAGGTGTGCTGGAGGCGGAGCAGATCCCCACCAGCTGCAACCTGTTCCATAATCAAGACCTCTACAAATACGCAGCCCTGCCACTTCCACGTAGCCAGATCGTAATCTCTGCTCAGTCAGTCTGTGGTTTTAGCTGTTTACGCCTGCTTTCGTGTTGTTCCTGGTTTTCCTCGCCGCTACAGGTCTGTCCGCTCTGACTCTGGTCCCTGTGTCCGGTCCCACATCTCGTCAATCCTGCTACCCTGTCCTGGATCCCCCACTCTACTGTTTCCTTGGATTCCTCTCCGGACCTGCTCACCCAGCCCCAACTCCCCTCGCTCCAACCTCAGCACCTGGCTCCCTGCAACTCGCCCAAGCTTTCCCTGGCCTGCACCTCATCTTCCCCCTGTTTTTCAATAAATACCTTGGTTACCTGATCCCAGTCTTCTCGTCTGAGTCTGCTCTTGGGTTCACCTGCTCCACGTAACACATCGGTGGGTTTTTCCTTAAATGTTCTTATCTATTATATGTTTAAGACCTATGTCTAAACATTATTATTATTTTTTACAGTTCATTCGGAAAGGAATAACAACCCTTTTCCACATTATACGTTACATACTTATTCTAAAATGTATAAAATAGTCTTTATTCCTCTCAACACACAATACTTCATAATGAAAAAAGAAACAGGATTCTAGAAATTTGAACATTTTATAATAAAAAGATATCACATTTCCGTAAGTATTCAGAGCCTTTATTCAGTACTTTGTTGAAGTACCTTTGACAGCGATTACAGCCTCGAGTCTTCTTGGGTATGACGCTACAAGCTTGGCACACCTGTATTTGGGGAGTTTCTCCCATTTCTTCTCTGCAGATCATCTCAAGCTCTGCCAGGTTGGATGGGGACCGTAGCTGCACAGCTATTTCCAGGTCTCTCCAGAGATGTTCGATCGGGTTCAAGTCCGGATTCTGTCTGGGCCACTCAAGGACGTTCAGAGACTTGTCCCGAAGCCACTCCTGCGTTGTCTTGGCTGTGTGCTTAGGGGCCATTGTACTGTTGGAAGGTGAACCTTCATCCCCAGGACCTCCGACTGGGGCAAAGGTCTAAGAGCTCTGGAGCAGGATTTCATCAAGGATCTCTCTGTACTTTGCTCCGTTCATCTTTCCCTCAATCCTGACTAGTCTCCCAGTCCCTGCCACTGAAAAACATCCCCACAGCATGATGCTGCCACCACCATGCTTCACCATAGAGATGGTGCCAGGTTTTCTCCAGATGTGACATTTGGCATTGAGGCCAAAAATGTCAATCTTGGTTTCATCAGACCAGAGAATCTTGTTTCTCATTGTCTAGGAGACTTTATGTGCCTTTTGGCAAACTCCAAGCTGTCATGAGCCTTCTACTGAGAAACAGCTTCCGTCTGGCAACTCTACCATTAAGTCCTGATTGGTGGAGTGCTGCAGAGATGGTTGTTCTCCCATCTCCACAGAGGAACTCTGGAGTGCCATCAGAGTGACCATCGGGTTCTTGGTCACCTCCCTGACCAAGCCCTTCTCCCCCATTTGCTCAGGCCGGGCGGCCAGCTCTCGGAAGAGTCTTGTTGTTTCCAAACTTCTTCCTTTTAAGAATGATGGAGTCCACTATGTTCTTGGGGACCTCCAATGCTGCAGAATTGTGTTGGTACCCGTCCCCAGATATGTGCCTCGACACAATCCTGTCTCTGAGCTCTACGGACAATTCCTTCGACCTCATGGTTCCTGAGTGGCGTTGCGGTCTGTATCACAACCGGCCGTGATTGGGAGTCCCATAGGGCGGTGCACAATTGGCCCAACGTTGTCTAGGTTTGGCCGGGGTAGTTCATTGTAAATAAGAATTTGTTCTTAACTGACTAGACTAGTTAAATAAAGGTTTTTAAAAAATGGCTTGGTGTTTGCTCTGACATGTACTTTCAACTGTGGGACCTTATATAGACAGGTGTGTGCCTTTCCAAATCATGTCTAATCAATTGATTTTACCACAAGTGGACTCCAATAAAGTTGTTGAAACATCAAGGATGATCAATGGAAACAGGAAGCACCTGAGCCTAATTTCGAGACTCATAGCAAAGGGTCTGAATAAGTTATTTCAGATTTTTATTTTATTTTTACATTTGCTAATGTTTCAAAAAAACTTTTTTCGCTTTGTCATATTGGGGTATTGTGTGTCGATCGATGATAGTTATATATTTTTTCATACATTTTAGGATAAGACTAACATAACAAATATGGAACAAGTCAAGGGGTCTGAATACTTTCCGAATGCACTGTATATACAGTATCAATGGTTCCAATGACCAAGACTTGGCACAGTCAAAACATGTAGGAGTAATAACTGCTATGAAGCAGAGGGGTGAAAAATGCTAAAAAGGAACCTTTCATCTCTACAGAACCTTTTCAGTCATGAACTGGGTTCTATGCCTCCTGGAATGTCCTGAAGGGGACAGCCAGGAGAGCTAGTTCCCAGCTGCAGGTTGCAGAGACTCTGTTCACCCGGTACCGGGTCAGCTACCCAGATGGACCATTCACAAAAGAAGAAGCTCTGCAGAAGCTGTAGGACCACTGCTGGGATGTCTCTGAGGTGCCTGATCAAAATACTCACTGATTGTGACTCATTGTGTATTTATATGTATTAATTATACCTATCATTGTAACCAAGTGATTAAACAATCTCATATCCCACTTTTGTCAGACACATTTTGAAATTAAAGACCCACAAAAGGAATTATTGTAATAGATGTAATAGAAGTACTGTTCTCCTCTTATTCTCCTTCTGTCTTATCTCCAGGTGCAGCACCATGATGGGATCACAGGGACAGAGTCTCCCAAGGTGTCTGACATGTACATAGAGCACCTAACCCAGGCTATGATGGGAGTAGAAGAACTCCTAGCTGCCCTCTTCCTCCTGCCCCAGGCCCTGGGCACCGCTAGCAACTCTGAAGCCTTCAATAGACAAGACTCTCATAGCAAGGGTAAAGTACTGTACTTCAAAATAATAATGAATAATTGAAAAATATTTATCCTTAATTATTTGACATGAACTCAGAGATGTGGATTTGTGAAAGTAGTAGGATGGGAAGCGGGTTTTCACTTATCCAATCACACACTACAGATCAGTGAGTACACATCAAGGAAGGGGGTGCAAAAGGATATATTTTGTATTCTAACAAGGCCCAAGGTTCAGCTTGGTCCAAGGCGTCATTTCATGACGATCTTCATCAACTACAACATGGGTCTTTTTTACATAAATCAACATTTTGATAATGAATGTAATTGCAGGCTCCCATCAGGACCTGGAGCAGCACATCATTGTGTACAACCCCCTGGCATGGAACACCACCGCCATCATCAACGTCACGGTAACCTTCCCCATGGCAACCGTGTTCGACGACCAAGGACAGCCCGTACCTGCACAGGTAGTGTGGATTTATCCAGTTAAACACTTTGTAGAACAATGAGTCACCATTATATCACTTAAAAGCCATGTGTTAACCTCTCTAGGGTATGTGGGACGAAATCGGCCCACCTACTCAACAGCCAGTGGAATCCCGTGGCGCGATATTCAAATACCTTAGAAATGCTATTACTTCAATTTCTCAAACATATGACTATTTTACAGCATTTTAAAGACAAGACTCTCGTTAATCTAACCACACTGTCCGATTTCAAAAAGGCTTTACAACGTAAGCAAAACATTAGATTATGTCAGCAGAGTACCCAGCCAGAAATAATCAGACACCCATTTTTCAAGCTAGCATATAATGTCACAAAAACCAAAACCACAGCTAAATGCAGCACTAACCTTTGATTTTCATCAGATGACACTCCTAGGACATTATGTTATACAATACATGCATGTTTTGTTCAATCAAGTTCATATTTGTATCAAAAACCAGCTTTTTACATTAGCATGTGACGTTCAGAACTAGCATATCCACCGCAAACTTCCGGTGAATTTATTAAATTACTCACGATAAACGTTCACAAAAAACATAACAAGTATTTTAAGAATTATAGATACAGAACTCCTTTATGCAATCGCGGTGTCCGATTTTAAAATGGCTTTTCGGCAAAAGCACATTTTGCAATATTCTGAGTAGATAGCTCGCCATCACGGGCTAGCTATTTTGACACCCACCAAGTTTGGCACTCACCAAACTCAGATTTACTATAAGAAATTGGATTACCTTTGCTGTTCTTCGTCAGAATGCACTCCCAGGACTTATACTTCATCCACAAATGTTGTTTTGGTTCAAAATAATCCCTAGTTATGTTCAAATATCCTCTGTTCTGTTCTTGCGTTCAAGACACTATCCGAAGGGTGACGCGCGGACGCGTATTGTGACAAAATATTTCTAAATGTTCCATTACCGTACTTCGAAGCATGTCAAACGCTGTTTAAAATCAATTTTTATGCGATTTTTCTCGTAAAAAAGCGATAATATTCCGACCGGGAAACCCTGTTTTCGTTCAAAGTTGAAAATGGCCTCTTCACGTGCACGTGCGCGCCCGTCTCATTGTTCTCAGATCGACCACTTACCAAATGCGCTAATGTTTTTCAGCCAGGGGCTCCAAAGACATCATTCACCGGTTTGCCGCCTTCTGAGAGCCTATGGGAGCCGTAGGAAGGGTCATGTTACAGCAGAGATCCTCAGTTTTCAATAAAGAGAGTGTAGATGGTCAGAGGGCGCTTCCTGTTGGGAATCTTCTCAGGTTTTTGCCTGCCATATGAGTTCTGTTATACACAGACACCATGAGTTCTGTTATACACAGACACCATTCAAACAGTTTTAGAAACTTTTGCGTGTTTTCTATCCAAATCAAACAATTATACGCATATTCTAGTTTCTGGGCAGTAGTAATAACCAGATTAAATCGGGTACGTTTTTTATCCGGATGTGAAAATACTGCCCCCTACCCTAGAGGTTAATGGAACTGCAGATATATATCATACCTTATAAACACACTCAGTTTTCAGATAACTGATTGTGTTCATTGGGCACTCAGCAAGAAACATTTTGCAACCGAAAATGAAAATTAGTGTTTCTTATTGGACGAGTCCAGGTATTCCTTCTCAGTTTGTCTGTTTTCTTCTGTTAGTGTCTAATGAACACGGCCTGTGTCTCTCTGCTCCCAACAGACCCAGAGTTCAGCTGACTCCAACATGACCTATGACCTGTTCATCGTGGTGGACCTTGGCGGTCTCCAACACAAGAAGTACCTCATCAAGTTCTCAGAGAAGCCGGGTAAAGAGGGGTCCTTGACCCACCAGGCCTGGGTTGTGTCGTTCAAGAGACTAAATGTTTCACAGGAGTTGAAGACAGGAAGGAGACTCTTACCGGTTCTGAATGAGTGTTATAAGATCATGCTGGACCAGGATACTAACCTACTGCATAGCATCACCGACAGGTAGTTATAGTCAACATTCACATTAGGGGCACATTCAACAGGCAAACGTTGTGGAACGTTGCAGATAAAGGTCATTAATAGAGCTGATGTGATTTCTTCTACAGAGAAGAGAAGCATCTTTATTTTACTGAACGTTGCACAACGTTTTCCTTTTGAATGCAGCCCAAGTGTTAGGTCAACAATGCCCCCTGAGACCTTTCTGTGACCCTGACAGGCATGAGAAGAGAACGGTGAGAATGAGTCAGGATTTCTGGGAGTACCAGGTCAATGGGAATGTCAGCGCAGGGCCCATCTCTGACAACTACATCTTCAGTGCTAACGGCTCGGCAGTGAGGGCGTACAAGGCCGTCAAGATGGAGATTGTCCCTGGGAAGATCATCACTGAGATCAGACAGTACTTCTACAGGTGGGAATGTGAACAACTCCTTTCTGTCAGTCTTTGGTTTCCATGCACCCTCCTTCCGTGGCTACTATCTCTTTAATATTCCATCTATCACCTCTCGTTCTCACACACGCGCACACTCATACCACACTACACCTTAGTAAGGTGCAGGTCTAATATTGGGTGGCTCACATTAACAATGGGTTCTGTCTGCAGGGAGGAAACAGATGAGGACTACACCTACTCTGTCACCACCAGAGTACCACAGAGTTTCCCCAGGGGCAGGCTGTGTTACAGGCTGGAGCAGAGCTACTCGCTGGGCCCCCTGGTGGTCAACACCGAGGCTGTCCTCAGGACCAAGACCAGCCTGAAGAACAACAGGACTCTGTTCACTGACGACAACGGGTACCAGATGATGAAGAGGCCTTCCAGGACGTTCGTCAATGATTCTGTTGCCAGAGTGAGTGGGTTGTATTTAAGGACAGTTTTGTGTAGAGGATTAAATGTACACAACTTCCACAGTACCTTGCCAGCCAGAAGATGTGCTACACTTTGAGCCTGGTTCCTCAAGGTTTCTTCCTACTTGGGTGTTTGGTCTCCTCAGCTTTCCTTTTTGGTGGTTCAGGCCTGGGTTACTGTTCAGGACTTTGTGACAATTGCTTGTGTTTCTTCCCGTGTTTGTGTACTGCAGAACTACTACCCCATGGTTCGAATGGCCTACATTGAAGATGACTCTAGCAGACTGGTCCTCCTCAGTGAGAGAGCTCATGGTGCATCCAGCCAGAGTGAGGGAGAGCTGGAGGTGAGTGTGTTTTATGTATGAGATGCGTACACTCACACACACACACACACACACACACAACCTCAACCCCTTGTATCTGTCCCAGGTGATGCTCCACCGACGTCTGTGGAACAACCAGGAGTGGACTCTGAGTTATAACCTGACCCTGAACGACAGCTCGGTGGTGAGACCTGTCCTGTGGATGACACTGGGCTCCCTGGCTGCTACCTCCTCTCTCTACCAGAGGGAGGCGCTAGAGCTGCAGCACAGACCTGTGGTCATGCCCATCGACAGGCCACGTGAGTCCACTCCTTATAGCTCTCCTGTTTCCAGGCTCGCAGGTTGAACTTTATTGTCATGAATCTTGACCTGGAGGCAGAACTGAACAATTTTCCTCTAGATGCTCCAGCTGCAAAGTGAAAATTAGCTATATCGTAAACATTCATGAAAACAAAATGTGCATTTTGGTCTTAATTTAAGATTAGGGTTAGCAGTATGTAATGGGTTAAGGTTAGGTTTAAAATCAGATTTTATGACTTTGTGGCTGTGCTAGTTAGTGACCACTCTGCAGAGCTGCCTTCAGGACAAGATTCATGACAGTAAATACCAACCTGCTTAAAGCACGCACAGCTACTTTCCACTAAACTTTCCCTGGAAATCCATAGTGGAATCCATTCTAAAAACAAATACACAATTGAAACCTTCCCAAATAGAGTCGACCATGTTTTTGCTCACCTGTACTATGCATTGTCACAATGTATGATCTCATACCCACAATGCCATTCACTGCCCCCTCTAGAGAAGGCCTGGAGGAAGGAGCCTCGGACCAGATCTCCGATTCGCCCCGTGGTCCTGCCTGACAACCTCCACCTGCTGACGCTTAGTGTCCCGGGCTGGGTCTACAACTCCAACCACACCCTGCACCTCCGCAACATAGAGACTGGTTCCACACAGCCGGACTACGATCGGGTCCTACTCAGGATCATGCATCTGTATGAGAAGGGGGAAGACCCGGTTCTGTCTCAGCCATCTACCATTAACATGAAGGTAAGAGAACACCGCTAGATGAGATCAAAATGAAGAGACTTTGATAACAGATGTTTGTGTATTAAATGCTAAATTAGTGAACAAATAGTTGAGATATTGACATTTGGTGGTCTCTCCTTGGGCTGTGGCGGTTACGAAATTTAGTTAGCCGGGGATTGTCAAGCAAATAACTGTTGGTCTCACGGTACTTGACTGTTAATTAACAAACACATGTAGCATCTCCTGGCTTCCAGACACAACCTACAAGCCACTGATGCAGACCTATCAAACCTCTACATATTATAAAGTCTAATAAGTCCATGTAATATAGCCTACACCTTCACAATAAACCCATTATTTATTTTAGACAGGTCTAAAGAAGCATGATATGAAGAAAATGTAGTCTATTTCAGAAGAACAGAATAGCATATTCTGAGTTGTCCTGATCTGGCTTATGCCATATGGCTGTGGGCTACACTAGTTCATTTAGCAGACAAGATTTGCTTAGAATTCAGTGTATTATTTTATATTATAGTTTGAGGAATACAATTGAACAAAGCTGAATAAAGTAAATATTTTCTCAACGATTTGAGGGAGTGCGTACATGCAGCTTTTCTGAGTTGAGAGGTTAGCAAAGAAATGGGTACTCCTACAGTACCAGTCAAATGTTTGGAAACACCTACTAATTTAAGGGTTTTTCTTTATTTTACTATTTTCTGCATTGTAGAATAATAGTCAAGGCATCCAAACTATGCAATAATAGATATGGAATCATGTAGTAACCAAAAAGTATTTGAGATTCTTCAATGCAGCCCCCCTTTGCCTTGACGACAGCTCTGGACACTCTTGGCATTCTCTCAACAAGCTTCACCTGGAATGCTTTTCCAACAGTCTTGAAGGAGTTCCCACATATGCTGAGCACTCGTCTGCATTTCCTTCGCTCTGCGGTCCAACTCATCCCAAACCATCTCATTTGGGTTGAGGTTGGGTGATTGTGGAGGCCAGGTCATTTGATGCAGCACTCCATCACTCTCCTCCTTGGTCAAATAGCCCTTACACAGCCTGGAGGTGTGTTGGGTCATTGTCCTGTTGGAAAAACAAATGATAGTCCCACTAGGTGCAAACCAGATGGGATGGCGTATTGCTGCAGAATGCTGTGGTAGCCATGCTGGTTAAGTGTGCCTTGAATTCTAAATAAATCACAGACCGTGTACCCAGCAAAGCACCATCACAATACCTCCTGCATGCTTCACGGTGGGGACCACACATGCGAAGATCATCCGTTCATTTGCTCTGCGTCTCAAAAGAAATGGCAGCTGGAACCAAAAATCTCAAATTTGGACTCATAAGATCAAAGGACAGATTTCCACCGGTCTAATGTCCATTGCTTGTGTTTCTTGTCCCAAGCCAGTCTCTTTTTGTTATTGGTGTCCTTTGACCATGAAGGCCTGATTCACGCAGTCTCCTCTGAACTGTTGATGTGTCTGTTCCTTGAACTCTGAAGCATTTATTTGGGCTGTAATTTCTGAGGCTGGTAACTTTAATGAACTTTTCCTCTGCAGCAGAGGTAACTCTGGGTCTTCCTTTCCTGTGGCGGTCCTCATGAGAGCCAGTTTCATCATAGCGGCTGATGGTTTTTGCGACTGCACTTGAAGAAACTTTCAAAGTTCTTTAATTTTCCTTATTTTTATTTTTATTTCTTTTTGGTTACTAGTTGATTCCATATGTGTTACTTCATAGTTATTCTACAAAGTCGAAAATAGTAAAAATATCAAAATACCCTGGAATGAGTAGGTGTCAACTTTTGACTGCTTCTGTATATGCTTAATTTAGTTATTTATGCAAGTTTAGTTATTTATGCAAGTTTAGTTGTATGTTTATTTTTTTTAAATATATTCTAATTGTGCACAATGTAACTATAATGACTTGAAAAAAGTTTCTTGAAAGGCTTGAGCTCTGCTTTGTTTTGCTCATGCTGTACACCCTTCATTAGTCTCTCTCATTCACAATTTGACAAGCACTTGATAATGCCTCATGTCACTGCCCCATCCCCTTTGTCTGTAATGCACCCGATGAAAATCCATGCCTTTTGCGAGCAGCGGCCATTGTGCCCTTGCCCGGGAATGCTGCGTTGTGCCCTGTGCTTTCCTACGCTCCTCTCACTCACATGGCTCTCCATGTGATTGGGTCTTTCTCACAGTGAAGACACATCGGATAGCAAAAGCACTAGCCTACAATGCATTCGGAAACTATTCAGACCCCTTGACTTTCTCCACATTTTGTTACGTTACAGCCTTGTTCTAAAATGGATTCAATAGTTTTTGTTCCTCAATCTCCACACAATACCCCATAATGACAAAGCAATAACAGGTTTTTTCTTTGGCAATTTTTTTTTTTTAATTCAACTGGGCTATACTCCTGTTGTAAAGATGCAATGTGTTTAATATTAGTAAAGTTGAGAAATATAGTAGACCTAGCCTATAGAAAGCTGATGGGATCATTCTCTTTATGAGGCCATCACCCTGTTTTCTCGTGCGATTGCATAGCTTATAGAAATGTTGCGCAACATGGGCACTCTTGAAGTGTTTGATTAGATTTTCAATGACATTTGCATTGATATCGGAGTGATTAGTGGGACAATGGAGAGCTGAGTACCAGGCAGTTAGCAAGTTTGGTAGGCTCATAACGACCATCGGCATCATAGCTTGGAGATGCCTAATTACCGTGACTAAACGGTCACATTTGTTCGTTTATCATATATGCATAGTCACTTTAACGATACATTCATGTACATACTTCAATTGACCTGACCAACCAGTGTTCCCGCACATTGGCTAACCGGGCTATCTGCATTGTGTCCCGCCAACCCCTCTTTTACGTTACTGGTACTTTCTGTTCATATATGCATAGTCACTTCAACCATATCTACATGTACATACTACCTCAATCAACCCTACTAACCGGTGTCTGTATGTAGCCTCGCTACTCTATATAGCCTGTCTTTTTACTGTTTTATTATTTTTTTTAAAGACGTATTGTTCACCTAATACCTTTTTTGCATTATTGGTTAGAGCCTGTAAGTAAGCATTTCAGGTGTAGACCTTAGTGTTGTATTCGGCGCATGTAACAAACTTTGATTTGACCTGGAGTTTGACTGCCGGTAATACGGTCACTGCAACAGCCCAGGTCACTACTCCATTTACACTGTATTTGGTTTGAAAATCCATTTCCTGTGTAAACCAGGAAGTGCTGCGGGGCATGGGGGAAGTGAGAGCGTTGGAGGAGCGCTCTCTCACAGGAACCTGGGATATCGCCGACCTCCAGAGGTGGAAGTGGAAGGCTTCAGAAGACCCAGGGAGGGGTGTGAGTGTTGGTAAGCTTCAGTTCAGCATTGGTGGGGGTGAAATATTGCATCTGGACACATGCCTTTTGTTAAAGATGAGAGAAGTTACTGTATCAGTGTACCTTGAGATTCAGGAGCTGTCAATTCAGTTCACAATGGAGTAGGCTGTAGTGTTTGTTAACCAGCTGTGAAATCTGAAGAAGAAAATGTGTTTACAATTGTTTGTTTTTGTCTATGTCCTGAGTGTTCGTATTTGTTTGTTTCAGGGGTCAAGAGGTCAAGTGTTGGTGTGAGAGGAGAGTTCAACGTGACCATATCACCCAAAGAAATCAGGACCTTCTTTGTTTACTTCAAGCTCAAGTAGAAAGTTCCAGTTCCCCTTCAGTCTTCTGTGAAGATGGATAACTAGTCTGCAGAGAGGCCTTCTGACATGTAGAACATGGGATTAAACATTCTGTAATGTACATTTTGTCTATTTCTTTATTTTCCTCAGTTGAAGTGCTTCTGTTTTAAGGCCTTGGAGAGGGGAAGGTCATTATTGATGCCTCAAAGCATCTGATACCCTCATAACTACTGGGTTAGGTTCTCACTGTTTGAGTAGCGGTAAGGTTGTTCATCTGTACGCCGTAGGTGAGAAACGGTCTTCCTGTTTGCAAGTGAGCGCAGTGCTGACAGTCCACAGTAGACCACACGGCCACTTCCTGTTATTGGCCTTAGCGAATAACAACTTTCCATAGGGTGACAGTCTATAAATCAAATATTATTGGTCACACACATGGTTAGATGTTAATGCGAGTGTTGCGAAATGCTTGTGCTTCTAGTTCCGACCATGCCGTAACATCTATCAATTTCACAACTACAAGTGTAAAGGTAGGGTGACATTAGTCTATAGCTGCACTTGGTTCACTTGAATTGTCCCTTTCCAGTGGCTCTAAAATGCGCCGTTCAAATCAAGAGCACCCAGTGATCAATCTGAAAGTTCAAATATAAACTCATCCAGGGTTTCTGTTCAGATCCATTGATAGAGGAGTTGTGGAAATTCACCGCTAAAGACATGCCTAGTTAAAACAAATATATATATATATATTCAACTCAGTAAAGGACAAATTCTTATTTACAATGACAACTAACTGTTCGCCGGTAGGCCAACTGCCTTGTTCATGGGCAGAATGACAGATTTTTAACTTGTCAGCTCGGGGATTCGATCCTTTCGGTTACTGGCCCAACGATCTAACCACTAGGCTACCTGCCGCCCCAAAAGTCGAAGTAAGTTAAGCAATCTTTAATACACAGAGGTTCATTAATTCAGTACAAGCCTGATGGAACTCTAAAGGGGAGGTTCCCTTTATACTGCAACACAAACAAGTCCTCTAAGCATGGTTGGTTCCTGCATGTGACTGATAGCACACCAGGCTTCTTACCTTAAATGAGATATTGTCATTCCTTGTTCCCAGAGCAATGTTCTGGGCGTACTGCCAAATTGCTTATGAGTGTGGTTAACTCCTTTGTGCAGTCAACTCGCCACTCGCATGAACCCAACCAAGACAGGTTATTAGAAAAGCAGCATTATGCCAAACATGATCACACACACAGAGAAATTTCCATTAAATGCATTGCTTTTTCTTGTGACGTCTACAGCGGTGACTCATAGGATTTTGCACCTGTTCAATGGAGAAAGACAATGAGATGAGCAAGCGTCATTTTGAAGGGGCAGTTTTGGGCAAGCATGCAAATAGTACGAAGTGATCAAACTAAGGGATAGACCTTTGCCACTTTACCTGACATGCGTTTTATCACATTTGCAAAAGGATGATGGGAGATACTTTGCTTGGTTACTGTGGACATACTGAGATTTCAGAAAGGACATGGTGCTGGGACCACACTCTAGGTCAGGGCTGTCCAACCCTCTTCCTGGAGATCTACAGTCCTGTGGGTTTTCAGTTCAACCCTAATTAACACACCTGTTTTCTGCTAATAGCTTGCTCAACACCTTAACTAGCTTAATCAGATAGGCTAAATTAGGTTGGACTGAATCTACAGGACAGAGGTCTCGCAGGAAGAGGGTTGGGCAGCCCTGCCTAGGTCAATGGTGCCAAACTCATTCCTTGGCCTAGTCAAAGATGGTGGATAAATGAAGATGGGGTTCACTCAAGCCATTTACCATTGTAAAAAATATGAATGTTCCTGTCTAAGTGGGTGTTCCCCTCTGCGTAAGCATGGCTTTCCCATGTGAGCTAACTGGTTCATCCAAATGGGGCTTGTTCCTCTACCCAGGTGTGTGTGCGATTTTTCCAGTCTCAACAAATACCTGGATAGGTATTGTTAACATATTACTCGTTGATGCATGCAACATCTGAGCAGGGGAACGCAACCAATATCTGGCATGCTCACGCAAGAGAGGGAACATCAGGCTCCACTTGTCTGCTCACCCGCCCCGACCCACATTTCTTTGCCAGTGAGATGTCTTGCTCTGAGACGCCCCCATAGTGGACCAGAGTGGTTTCGCCCCAATCAGAAAAAATTAGGCGGAGGGATGTCTTGGTTTCTATACCGTCTCTGGCCTAGTGTTGGGCTGGTTTTTGGTGTTTACTTTCAATTAAGACCTAGACAACCAAGTGAGGAGAGTTTCTTACTAATCAATGATCTTAATTAATCAATCAAGTACAAGGGAGGAGGGAAAACCAGCAGACAATCGGCCCTCCGTGGAATGAGTTTGACATCCCTGGTCTAGGTGAAGCCTCTGAAGGTTGACGTGAGGGATACCAAGGAGATGGTCCCTGGATACACTCTGGGCCCTAGTTAAGATTCCTTTAATACAGATCGTATGACTGTTACATTTCTCCAGTCTGCAGAATTTTTTTTCCAAGCTTACTGTAATTTTGAGGTCAATTTTCACTATACTTACGCAAGGGGAGATGGGTAGTGGAGTCCACAGCAGTGTTGCCAGTACAAAGGGGAGAGAGAAATGCCAAGCTGTGATTGGCTGTGAAAGTGTGAAATAAATAAATACGGAGAGAGAGGGAGAGTCAGAAAGGGGTTGGTATAAGTGAGAGAACAGATCACCCCATCAGTCATCTCACATGAGGTGCTTTTATAACTTGTTGTGTTGCTGCCTGTGTAACCGATGTGAAATGGCTTGCTAGTTAGCGGTGGTGCGCGCTAATAGGGTTTCAATCGGTGACGTCACTCGCTCTGAGACCTTGGGTGTCAGTTGTTGATGTGTGCAGAGGGTCCCTGGTTCGAGCCCAGGTTGGGGCGAAGAGAGGGATGGAAGCTATACTGTTACACCTGCTCTGCTCGTCAATCTGTTTTCTCTCATCCTGCGGTAAGTGCAGACCGTTCATATTGGGTTGATCAAAACCTAACTTATACTTTAGAAATTATTTGAAATAACTGGTGAAACAAATGATTGTATTCTTCCTCATGCTTGTTTTACGTGTCTGATGTAGAACTCATAAAACCGGTTTGTTTGGAAGAGGTTGTGTGTTTGTTAAATGGTGGTGAGATTCATTGATTATACCGACTCAATAAAAATCAATTGTTGACAAAAAGAAAACCTTGTTTATACCATGGTAAAATGAGTGAATAATGACTCAGATGTGTGTGTGTCATAAGGATCTATACATTACATTGGATTTTATGTGTATCCTTGTCATTTGATATAGTAATATGTTGTTTTCTCTGTCTCTCCACAGGTATAAGCGGCACGTTGGTGGTGATCCAGTCTCCTCATAATGTAACAGTAACAGAGGGTGACACTGTTCAGATCCAGTGTGCTGGAATACAAATGTGTCGAGAGCGACAGTTAATTGGCATAAAGAAGGACACACCGAGAAAATATAATAGTTTACTGGTCAACAAAGCAGTGTCATGACAGGGCATCTCAACAGACTGTAGCCTGTAACTGCTCACATTGGAGCATCTCAAACCTCACTAGAAATGACACGGGTACCTACATCTGTAAAGTTACTATGGAGTTACCATTCTTATTGAATCTGTGGGGATGGGACAGGATAACAGTTACAGTCAGAGAGCATAAAAGCCAAGGTGAGTAGTCTGATTTGGTCTATATCTTTGTCAAGCATGTGTACCACTGATGTACAGAAGCTAAAGAGTAAGGTTTTGACTTATAGGCTATTACACAGATCAATCACTTTACAACAATATACAGTTCTCAATTCTCCTGAATAGCAATATTCCATGTGTAGTCTGTCAGGATTTGTATAATAACTTGTGTGTATTGACACCATGTATGTGTTTACAGTGATTATTGAGACCTCGGAGGACATAGCAGTCCCCTACACCTTGAGATGTCTCCAGTATTATACTGGTGGCCATATTCTGTTATAGCTACCAGTGGAAGAAAAGTCAATGTAAGTCTGTCGATAATTGAATTCATAACGTATGGATCCAAAAAAATATAACATTAT